>NC_091298.1:17250742-17403242 GCF_038502225.1 Cherax quadricarinatus
ATCTCTAAATTCCTTAATAAATAGTCAATTAAGCACATACTGTTCAAGAAAGTAACTAAAGACTTACCACACACTTTGCATTTAATTTGATCGTCTGTGTATTTGCCAAACTTATATCATCAGTCTGTGTTTATACTGCAAGTTAATCAGTAATTATGTTTATTCACATTCATGTTATCACAGTAAGTTACAAATCTATTCAGGATTTTAACTGTATTCCTATGACATTACAATTCATTATTTCTCTCCTAATATTATTTCTAACGTTTGACACAGACGTGCCAAAGTCGTATTTAAATTTTCTTTCAGGGTACGTAAGCTAGTTTATCACGTAGGAGCAATTCAATGTGTGATAAAATCCATAAGAATTGTACATTAATTCCTTTCTGAATTTTAACATATATACCTGGTTTCTCCAATGTTTATGTTGTAGAGTCATTATGTCAATCAAGTACTTTCAATAATTACTAAGAATCAATAATGATCAAGGAGTCGAGTTCTTTGTCATAAGTTAACTTCAGTGTCATCAGGATGACAAACAATTGAGGTTGAAATGCATTACTCCAATTGGTTGCTGTACTTCTTATCTTGAGGAGCGGCAACAAGAGCAAATGCAGCCTTGTTAGTCAACTTTTGTTTAGATCCATCAGTGTATATAATTTGTGATATCTTCCTATCAACAGTTAAGCAAAAAAATACTTTTGGCCAGTTGCCTCTGAAATTGAATTAAGAAAGGATTACTAGTGTTGGGCTTCTTGGAAGAGGTTCAACTTAACATACGTAATATTAATGAATACAGCTTCTATAGAGGACTGAAATGCTCTAGAATACCAAGCTCTTTCCTCATAATAAGAACTTGGGTGGTTTTAGACCAGCTAGGAATAATTCTGAGGGTTTCGTTTTGCATGAGCTCCAAAGCGTGGAGAAAATTTTCTTTAGCTAATATTAACATTAGTACAGTACACTAGTTCCAGTCACGGTATTGTGCCTTTTTGTTATTTATTTAACATTAGTACAGCATGATAACTAAAATCTTGAGACTGTATTCACATAAACACTGCATTAACCAGATAACAACTATATGATGAGACTGCAATATATAAAACAATATACCCAAACGTCATAATTATACATACTGCAGATACAATGTGATCGCTACAATCCTTTCTTGGAACCACCACTCACAGAATAAGTACAGGGAGAACAATAGACTAACTGCTCAGGCGGCACATTAATTAGACTTTAGAAGACAGCACCAAGGCTTGCCATCAAGCCGTGATGAGGGCATTGCTAACCATTGTTTTCGTATTGGCTTTATAAATCATAGTCAATGAAGGATGCAAACTCTCAACGGTATGCTGTTGTAAACACTTTAATAACCAGGTATGGGGGATGAGGTTTACTGAAGATCAGAAAGCACAACTTGATGTTTAGTCAACTTCAATTTCAGCTACGTCATGGGGAAATAAAAAAAATGCGAGCACGAAGCAACATGGCCATGCTTAGAGTATAGAGAGAAAGGGAAACGTCAGGGTTCTAAGCAATGAGTCAGTCTGTGTTCAATAGTAAGTTGACAAGTGACAGAAGTGAGCTGACCCGTGCTAAGTGAGATCGCCTTTCTCTAGTGAAGACCTGCTTAGTGGATACTCTGTGTTAGAGCTACTAAAGTGTTAAGGAGCAGCTATACCTTCAGGTGAAGGCTGAGCTAGAGGAAGCTAGAAAGCAGATACAGCGTCTTAAAGAGAATAACAATAAGATTTATCCCTAGAACAAGAAAGAGGATATCAGCGATTCTCTCTACAACGAGTGAAAATTGGTCTGAAAGAAAGAGTTAAAGCTGAAGACGAAGAAGGGTGAAAAAACTGCTGTAACGATCAACAATTTCTTGTCTATATTGCCAGACACAGCGAAAGCCATCAGTGAAAATGGGAATGTTTTTTGTAATGGGGATAGGAAGAGCCAAAGGGTGTGTTTTCCTGGGGCTAGGATAGAGTGTATAGTTAATAGATTAGGAAACATCATGATTCACAATGGGAACAATCCTACATTTGCCTTAGCCCTGGAGGAAATAATCGTCTTGTAGAGAGCTACAGGATGATCTGGATAGGCTGATGTGGTCGAAGAAGTAGATGCAGTTTAGCGCAAACAAATGCAAGATTCTAATCCTGTGGAAAGAAAACAATGGTACCTATAAACTAAATAATCAAAGTGAATGTGAGAAATATTTAAGCGCTGTGGTTAGCATAAATATGAAGTCAAGTCAACGGTGCATAAGAATTCGTTACAAAGTTAATAGAATTTTAGGTTTCATATGAAGAAGTATTTATAATACTTCAGGTTATACTTTAAATCTATACATTTTTGCTATGGTTTTATTTAGATTATGCTGCTCAGTTCTGGCCTCAATATTACAGAAAGAACATAAGATGGACAACACAGAGAAGGATAAGAAAGTTGACGCTATTTATATACCTTTGAAGAGTTTCGAGAGTTTGCTACACTCTGAGCCTGGCCATGGGCCAGGCTCGTCTGGTGCTTGCCTGGTCAACCAGGCCTGCTGCTGCAGGCCCGCTGCCCCACATATCCATCACAGCCTGGCTGATCTTGCACCTGGTGAAGATATTTGTCCAGTTTCCACTTGAAGGCTTCTACACTTGTTCCAGCAGTGTTTCTGATATCTTCTGGTAAGATGTTGAATAGTCTGGGACCCCGGATGTTGATACAGTGTTCCCTTATTGTCCCCATTGCACCCTTGCTCCTCACTGGGTTTATTTTACATTTCCTCCCATATCTTTCACTCCAGTATGTTATGGCAGTGTGCAGATTTGGGACCAGGCCCTCGAGTATTTTCCAGATACATATTATCATGTATCTCTCTCTCCTCCGCTCCAATGAGTACATGTTCAAGACTTGCAGGCGTTCCCAGTAGTTTAGGTGCTTTACTGGCTCAATGTGAGCCGTAAACGATCTCTGTATGTGTTCCAGTTCCGATATTTCACCTGCTTTGAACGGGGCCGTCAACACTGAGCAATATTCCAAGTGAGGGAGCACTAGCGATTTGAAGAGTGTCACCACCGGCATTATTTCCCTTGTTTTGCAAGTTCTCAGTACCCACCCCGTCATCTTCCTGGCTGACGTGATCTTTGTCTTGTTATGGTCTTTAAAAGAAAGGTCCGCTGACATAATTATTCCCAGGTCTTTTACGTGTTCCCTTCGTTTTATTTGGTGACCCTCTTGAGTTTTGTATATAGTGTTCCTTTTGACTTCTTCATTCTTTCCATACCTAAACAGCTGGAACTTAACACCACTCAACGTCATGTTGTTCTTCACACATATATATATACATATAAAATCAAGATATATATATAGGAGGCGTTTCACCAATGATGTTTGTTACAATCTTAATACAGAGACAGCTGAACAAAAGTATATAGTGCGGAGAAAGGTCAACTGCGACCCAAAGAAAAGGGTAGATGATTTTACGCGTTGAAGAGGAGAGGATCTTACAAATGATAAACGTTAAAATCAATCACCTCTTCCTGGACAAGAAGTAACAGTCAGCCTATAAACAGCATCAGACAACAGCACTAGACAGCTAAGAAACAGTCAGCCATACAAGAGTATCAGACAACAACAGCGCTTGGCAAATAAGTAACAGTCAGAGAATGGCAAAAAAAAAAAAATCAGCACCAGACAGCTTCAAAACAACACCAGCACCTGACAACTTCAAAACATCAGCACCAGACAGCTTCAAAACATCAGTATTAGACAGCTTCAAAACATCAGTACCAGACAGCTTCAAAAGAACATCAGCAGCAGGCAGCTTCAAAAGAGCTCCACCAGACATTTAAAACAGTATCACCAAGCAACACCAGATGGCTTGACAAGACTACCAGGCAGGCTAAGTAACCATACAACAGCAGCACCAAACAGCAGAATAACAGTCACTCTCCCAAGGGCATAAGACATCTACATAAGTCATAGAACAGCACCCCAACACATCTAAATAACAGCCAAAGGCACAGCAGCACCACACATCTAAGTTACATTCAACCACACAACAGCAGCACCAGTTGTTTTGGGTACAATCACCTCCAATATTGGCGTGTAGTACATACAATGGTGCCTCGTGTTTTTCCCTTCTCGTATATGATTGACGTCGAAGTAGTTACATGATTGTGCACGTCTTAATCTTTTCACATGTAAATAAAACATAACTGAAGCAACAGTACAATTATTACTGGAAACTATGTCAATCCAATATAGAGACTGAGGAAAACAGAGAATATAGAGGCGAGATAAGGTCAAGTGAAGTGTGTATGGATGGTCACAGCTTGGAGAGGGATGTCAAGAAGTAACTCAGGTCACCTGATCACTGTGTTTCGAAGGGGTAATATTAATTCAACCAAGATCTCAGACAAGCTAATATGGCAGTGTTCTGTACGACTGTATTGGACGTGGCAATCTATGCTGACCCCATACACCTTCAAATTTGTAAATCATTTTCTTTAATGACAGGACTGGCTACATCCCACTTCATGAGGTATCCATGGGAATTTCGGTGTCTGATGCAGGTGTTGTGAAGGCTATCCCTACCTTCACACTTGTTCTCATTCATTCGCTGTTAAAGGTTCCTTGACTTTTCACTCATAAACTTTGTCACAACCGCCACCCGGAATGACATACACCTGCGTTGGATTGTTAGTGAATTTCTTCCTCGTACGACTTTTGATGTTAGTAGACAGAATAGTAGCTATATTCTCTTTACACTTAGAAAAAGCTGGAGATGTTGTTAGCAATACTGCCACATGGAGGCATGATGTGTTCCGGGTGAGTGATCCTTTGTGGCTGTGTTAATTATGTTTAAGACTCTCCTCCTGTGGTCGTTGATTAAATGGAAGAGGAAAAATGAAGCCGGGTGACCACCTGAAGCATGAAGGAAGAATCTTCCTCGAGCAACTCTGGGCTGAAAATCTTGTAAGTTCTCAGTAAGAAGCCGATAACCACACCTCTCTGTACTGGACTGACTAACGTTCCAGTGACTGAAACGTTTCCATAATAAATGACTGAGTGCTGTATCCGTGTCTTATTTACATACTTATTGGTATATGATATCATCTTTGACCAGTCTTACCATAACACTAGATGCTTCATTCCGTTAATGCAAAATCTGCAGACCATCTCTAGACATCAGATATCGTATGTTGAGCAATTAGGTCATCTGTCATCTCCAGTAGGATACCGAAATACACCAAATATTTTTAGAAAATCTAAACTGTGGGTTAGTTCTGAACTAATCCCAGTAATATGCCGTATTCTATAACAACAGTATTCCTGTTACTGGCGCTTCTAGTTAATACAATTAAGTATCCTAATGGCCTTACCGAGTACATTAATATATTGCTAATTTTATTTTAGATCTATGCAAATTATCAGTTTCACAACAGGAGTTACAGATATCTAAGGTGTTGAGCTCTGTTTTGTTTATTGTTTAATTCATGTTAATTTACGATTTTTCGGACTATTTCCTGCTTACCAGTAAAATTAAATAAAATGCATTGACTATAAATCCATTATTTTAAGAGTCAAAATATCTAATCTTAGTGTCGAGCTGATAAATGACAACTCGTCCTCTTAAAGACAGGCCAACGTTCATCTCCTGTATGTTGTTTTAAGAACATTTTACATACTTAGGTCAGGTTACTGTCATCATCTAGCAAAAATTAACAAAGTGCATTTTACCAGAATGCCAATATATATAATAATGTATAAAAATGAGAAAAACTATTGAAGTGAGAAGAAAAACCAGAGACCCATTAAGTGGACTGCACAACAGACTGTCAAATAATCAGGTTTCATTACTGTGTCAACGTTACACATCCGACGTTTTAAACCAATTGTGAAATAGTGACGTTGCTTAGGAGGGATGGGCTATATATGAACACTGGAGGAGCTAGTCCATCCTCGTAAACAACATCAATATATCACTTTCAGGAAGACCGTTAAATGTGTGACTAAGACACTGGAATGAAAATGTGATTATCTGACTTGATTTAATTAAAGGAGTACCTGGTGGGTCTGTTTTCAGTTCACACTTCAAATGGAGTTATGGACGCCAACCTAACAAAACCTAACCTAACCTATATATATATATATATATATATATATATATATATATATATATATATATATATATATATATATATATATATATATATATATATGTATATATATATATATATATATATATATATATATATATATATATATATATATATATATATATATAATATATATATATAATATATATATATAATATATATATATATATATATATATATATATATATATATATATATATATATATATATATATATATATATATATATATATATATATATATATATATATATATATATATGTATATATATATATATATATATATATATATATATATATATATATATATATATATATATCGTGCCGAATAGGTAAAACTGGTCAATTAGCGAGAAGTCATTTAAAATTAAGTTCATTCTAAGATTTTCTCTTATACGTTTAAAGATATATTTTTTTCATTTATGTTAATGTAAAAAATAATAATTTTGTACCAAAAGAACCTTAGAAAACTTACCCTTAACCTTGTTATAACAAGCTCAATTTAATTTAGCCTAATCCAACTAAATATATTTTAGACAAGTTTACAATAACTTAATAATGAACAAACACAATGAAATATATTTTTTTCGTTAGGTTCAGAATGATTTTTGCGAAATTATTGCATACACAAATTTTTGCTTACCTTATTCGGCAAAAAGAGCGTTGCTATTTAAGCAAAAATAGCAAGTTTTACCTAATCGGCACTCTGAAGGAGGGGTGTTAATGTTGCAGTTTTATAACTGTAGTGCAAGCATGCCTCTGGCAAGACAGTGATGGAGTGAATAACGATGAAAGTTTTTTTTTTCTTTTTCGGCCCACCCTGCCTTGGTGGGAAACGGCCGGTGTGCTAATATATATATATATATATATATATATATATATATATATATATATATATATATATATATATATATATATATATATATATATATATATATATATATATATATATATATGTCGTGCCGGATATGTAAAACTTGCGATCTTGGCTTAAATAGCAACGCTCATCTTGCCATATAGGACAAGCGAAAATGTGTGTATGTAATAATTTCGCAAAAATCATTCTAAACCTAACGAAAAAATATATTTCATTGTGTTTGTTTAGTATTAAATTATTGTAAACAAATCTAAAATATATTTAGTTGGGTTAGGCTAAAATAAATTGTTCTTGCTATAATAAGGTTAGGTAAGTTTTCTAAGATTCTTTTGGAACAAAATTAAAAAATTTTACATTAACATTAATGAAAAAATATATCTTTAAAAGTATAAGAGAAAATTTTAGAAAGGACTTAATTTTAAATGAGCTCTTGCTAATTGACCAGTTTTACATATTCGGCACGATATATATACATACATACATATATATATATACATACATACATATATATATATATATATATATATATATATATATATATATATATATATATATATATATATATATATATATATATATATATATATATATAGGGAGAGAGAGAGAGAGAGAGAGAGAGAGAGAGAGAGAGAGAGAGAGAGAGAGAGAGAGAGAGAGAGAGAGAGAGAGAGAGAGAGAGAGAGAGAGAGAGAGAGAGAGAGAGAGAGAGAGAGAGAGAGAGAGAGAGAGAGAGAGAGAGAGAGAGAGAGAGAGAGAGAGAGAGAGAGAGAGAGAGGAGAATTTTTGTTAAACTCATATGTGATAAATCGGTGTTATTTAAAGGAGCACTATGGCAGGCCTACTTGGCCATAATCGGCAGATCCTACCCATTCCTTCTCAAATATTTGTCTAGGCAAATGTTAATGCTACCCGAAGCAGATTCTAGAACAATTTTTCCCCTGAGGTTAGAACCTGACATTGTTCTAGTCTAGAGAGTATCTAGAGCGAACTATAACCTAGGAAGTTCCACCCCGCTATCCTATCTACGCCCAAGCATGCACTGTCTGGCCACTCCCCCAACGCCCCGTACTGAGTACTGTTTGCTGTCCAAAGTAACAGTGACACAACAGTGTGACACACAGTTCAGAGTGACACTCAGAGTGACCCATAGTTCCAGAGTGACAGTGCAGACTATAACTGGCACAGAGTGCAGGATAGCACCAACGCCAGGCTATCATGACATGTAATTATCCAGCGTAGCAACTGCTGCCTAGAAACCCAGAGCAGTAATAAATCCGCTTTGATCTCCTACCACAACCTGCGTCGTTATAGTCAAGCGGTCTTTAGTATTTATGCTTATCGTTAGGTTAATCATTAAGTAACTGTTTTCAAGTGAGCCCCAATGTCAATTTCTAACCTAGTAAACCTGGGAATGCTATTTTTTTTATTTTAATAAATGTTCTTATCTGCACGGTAAGTACTTGTAGCTCGAGAATGAGTTGTAAATAAGACCTAAGTGCAGAACTTGGACATTCATTATGGAAATGTTTCAATCCAAGGAATTTATTTTATGTATTTTTTTTATCTCGGTTGGTCTAAAAAGCAAAGCAATTTTCTAGAATTTACCATTTCGCAGGACCTACCTGGTATGAGCCAGTAGGCCTGGTATGAGCCAATAGGCCTACTATAGTGCTTCTTCTTTTGTATAGTTTTATGTTCTCAGTCACAGATGGACGGAGGGTTCAGCACAGTCCTTTGGTTACAAATTTTAGCAGCTCGGAGCAACCAAGAATTATTCTTATAGATTTGAAATGATATTTAGAAGTGTTTCAACTTATTTGCGACCTGGTTAATCAGATTTCAAGAGAATCAATTGCACGAAGGTCATTAACGTTTCATTTCGTCTGTCCAACATTATAAACATACTTATATCCTAAAATTGGGATTAAAGGAAAGCCTCAGTGTATGTATACACATCGAAAGATACCAAGCACATCTCCGGAAGCACACATCAACCAGATAACTGCTGCAGCATATGGGCGCCTGGCAAATCTGAGAATAGCGTTCCGATACCTCAGTAAGAAATCGTTCAAAACACTGTACACGTGTACGTCAGGCCCATACTGGAGTATGCAGCACCAGTTTGGAACCCACACCTGGTCAAGCACGTCAAGAAATTAGAGAAAGTGCAAAGGTTTGCAACAAGGCTAGTTCCAGAGCTATGGGGAATGCCCTACGAAGAAAGGTTAAGGGAAATCGGCCTGACGACACTGGAGGACAGGAGGGTTAGGGGAAATCTGATAACTACATACAAAATACTGCGAGAAATAGAGACAGGATGTTCCAGAGATGGGACACAGAAACAAGGGGCCACAATTGGAAGTTGAAAACTCAGATGAGCCAAAGAAATGTTAGGAAGTATTTCTTCAGTCAGAGAGTTGTCAGGAAGTGGAATAGTCTGGCAAGTGCTGTAGTGGAGGCAGGAACCATACACAGTTTTAAGACGAAATATGGTAAAGCTTATGGAGCAGGGAGAGAGAGGACCTAATAGCGATAAATGAAGAGGTGGGGCCAGGAGCTATGCCTCGACCCCTGCAACCACAAATAGGTGAGTACATTTCTCAGTATATATACACCTCAAAGTGCAAATACACTGACGTAGTGAATGCCTTCAGAAGGTATTTGTAATCTCTGATGTCTAGTGTTGACAATGAAGTCAGGAGGCCTGGTCACAGACCGGGCCGCGGGGGCGTTGACCCCCGGAACTCTCTCCAGGTAAACTCCAGGTAAACACCTCGAAGAAATAAATATACCGCAAAATCTTACATTTTTTAAGCGACGAATACACTTCCAATTAACAAACAATATAAAAAACTATTCTACCCTCAGAGAATGAATAAAAAGGTGTGTCCTATGTGACAGGTCTTCACTAGTGTAACTAAAGCACACACAAGTCATAACCTAGACAAATGCCAAGATGTAAGAAAAACTCCAGTTCCTACTGGAGGCATTTTAAGTGCTGGGTAATAAAGTCGACACACCGCGGTATATATAATAATATGAATGACAAAAATGTAGGAATTATCCTTCACTCGCTCACACAAATTTTAATCTGTTATGAGCCAATATACGGAGAATAATTTAGGTACCATTTAATTATAATGTATATATTTATATACATATGTGATATTCCATATATATATATATATATATATATATATAGATATATATATATATATATATATATATATATATATATATATATATATATATATATATAATATATATATATTAGTAGCTTTTACGTATGAAAGCTGATATGTTAACTGCCAGGTATTAAATATATCTATTACACTTATTTATATGTTCAACGTATATATGTTGTGATTTAAGCCAGGTACGAAGATTATGTTTTTTTAAAGTGTGCCAGGAAAGATGCTTAGCAACAAAGACCATATTATAGCCTCTTGACACTTAATACTGAAAGGGGAGGGGGAATTAATGCAAGTTGTCTGGCTGACTCCCATCTCAGGAGATTTCCCGAGTTTTCACTGGCTGACCAAGTAGCATCCTCATGAAATAATGAGTGTACACTTGGCTACTGGAGTTTGCCAGATCAGGCTGATAGATTCCATTACTCTATAAAAAAGTTAAACCCGCTTGATGGAATATGGCAGGGAAACAACTGCCCACCATGTAACTATCATACAGTGTAGTAGCAGCACACTGCTGATGTACCCTATCAAGTATAATTATAAAGCATAACAGATACGTACCATAAGACAACAGTGATGATATTTTCTTTGGCAGGAGAAATACGGGAATTTTTCCTGGCGTGGGTCTTAGTCTTATGATCACTTAGTGGAGTCTACCTGGAGGGTGTTTCGGGGATCAACGCCCCCGACCTGATCCTTGACCAGGTCTCCCGGTGGATTAAGGCCTGATAAACCAGGTCTTTACTGCTGGCCGCACGCAATCCGAAGTACAAACCACAGCCCGCTGGAGTTTCTGATTATTTGACAAAGTTTTTTTGCTGGTCTACCCCGTAAAATACTAGAAGTGTTTTCATTGCTACGGTCTGGAGTTTTGAGACTATGATCGCGGGTTCTAATCCCATCCATGGTATGGTTTGTTTGCAATCGTGTCATTACGATTTCGTGAGTCTGAGAAAGGTATCCCTGTATCCTCTAAGCCCCAGCACCATCTATCTCAATGCATGCAAAAGAAACAGAGCAGAACATGCCGTAATTTTCTACTGCAGTTAAAATGCTGAACATTTGCAGCTAAACAGAAGATGCATTCACAAGCTATCGCATGGAAACTAACATTCCGCTTTATTTAATACAAATAGTAATTTAGCATCTTTACAGCCAAAAACCAAGTCAAACCATCTACTAAGCAAAATACCCCAGTAATAAAGTTTAAAGCCAAGAGTCCAATATTCCAAAATACACCAACATTTTAAGCCTGAAGCCACTCGGAAGCCGAACTCTCAAGTTATCAGCAGTGAAGACTTTAAACCAACAGGGCGAGGCATTTATAAATTATACCAGGAAAGCCAGTATTTAAATTTTCCCAATTTCTTCAGCATAACTGACAAAGTGGCATCTACACCAGCGTCTAAGGGTTGAAGCCATCCAGAAGAGGCAACCTCCATTTACTGCAGAGAAACCCATTTTATAGTAAAATCAGCAAAATCACTGATGGTCCATATCAAACTGACCAGATAGCAACTGCACATTGTAATAGTCGTATGAACCTTTGTTTAACTACCGTACAAACAACGACGAAAACTTTGAAGCCAATCGGATGAAGGTATTCTCCAATTATAACGAAAACTTTGGAGGAAGAATTAAAAATTGAGGCACCCACTTGAAGGTATCTATTCATAGATATCAAATTAAAAATCACATCATAGGATGTGATGGTAGTTTTCTACCCCATATATAACAAATAAAGTAGCGCCACAAAGAACTACCCAGCAACACGAGAAGCTTTTACTGTAAGTCCTATTAAACAAGGTGCTACTGAAGTACTTTCTCTCACAGAGCTGTGATTGTGACTGTTATGGCTGCACAGGCTCAAGAAATCCGCCAAGAGAGGGTGAATTCAAGGTCGTTGCTATAAATAAAGTGTTCCCCCCACCTCCGTTGGGAGAGGTGACCTCCGGGTAGGTGGTGTGCTGAGTGAGTCCAGAGCTCCGGACAGACATAACACCCTGACACAGAATGTGTTGATCTTTTACTACGCATAAGACTGTGTCACAAAATCTTTCCCGTGTTAGGTATACATATTTTTTCAAACAAGAAAAAGTATAAAAAATGTCTCAACGTCACAGCAATTTCTCTTAAAAGTACAACTCAGAGAATGAATTTAAATAAAAAGTATGACAGTCTAAATGTTTCTACGAAAAATAATGTCAATTCTGGTATTTCTATTTGTAATGTACCTAAAATTTCAAATATGTAAAAAACCAGTGTGAAATTTATAAAAACATCGTGATATTTCAGAGTAATATCTCCTATTCAGGATGCGGCCCAAGAATAAAGTAATATATCTGTGAAGTTTACAAATCAAAATGAAAAATATGACTAAAAACAATTATTCAAAGTTGATAAGTTGATCAATTTTCCCCTGCTATCTACAACAGCCTACTGTTCATAATCGTAGAATAAATATGTTGAAGGAGTGTTTGTTGGTGAAGCGAAGCGGATCAAGTAGGGTAAGTTACCCTTGTACCTCACACACAGACACTGTTTCTCGGGGACTAGTAAGTAAGTTTATTCAGGTATACATAAATACAGTTACACAGAATTATCATACATAGCAGCATATGTGTAGAGAACCTAGGATAACCCAAAAAAGTCAGACAGAGTGACCTATTTCCATTGGGGTCCTTTGGTCTTCCCTGGTCTTCCCTTTTCAACATCCTCACTCTTTTACATAATATACAGTAACAATTCCAATAAAACCACACTAACAATAAGGCAATTCAACGTTTACTTTCCTCACTGAGTTGCTCATCTAGTCACACAGAGTTAGCTTTACCAACACCATCACTGCTGCCGTGATCACAATGCTTGCGCACTTCCAGAGATGCATCTTACAAAGTATATAAAAAACACCATCATACACTGCAAACATCTGACTTTTATCTTAATTTTCTGAAGGCTCTTCTTTCTGAATGCTGTGTGTGTGCTGAGACTGCGGCAAGCAGCTTGTGTGGTTACCAGTAGTGACTAACTTCATCACTCAACATTACATCATCATACTCAACACTACACCCTACACAGGGTATTTTACAAGATACATAGGATACAATAACTTAACATCCGCATCATATACTCTCTTGGTTTACAAGAAATTTTTCCATTAACTATTTAGTAATGTGACAAGAGCGAAATCATGTTATAGAAAGACGATGATCAACCTAGATCTTGTGGAAGGGAACTTCATGTTTTACGGACGTTTTGCTCAAGAGCAGTGTGAACCAGGTCTGTTCCTGTATAATCTGTTGGGTAGATTATACAGACTGCAGCAACAGTACATTGACCAAGACTACTGAAATCCCTTTGTGAAAAATGATTGTTACCAAATCACCGTAATTAAATATAAAAATAACACCAGCCAATAAAATTTAACTTTTCCTCCAGTTCAGAAACCAAATTGGTTAAGCTAACTTTGATGAACTCATCATGAATCTGAGCTTTTTTAGTCTCTTATCATGATTTTTTTTTAATTTATGGTCATTATTTTGGCTATTTAAGGTTGAAGAACCACATGATACATGTACAAGAATGGTATACAATACCGACAAGATGAAACTAGGACACATGTGCAACATCTGGGTATCTTTATTGTACACGTTTTGCCATCCAGTGGCTTTATCAATACAAATTCTAGGACATCATTTGAAGACAGTAGAACTACATACAGAAGATGAGGTAATCAGTCCCTCAGTCTCTTCACACCAACTCCAAGGCTGAGGGACTGATTACCTCATCTTCTGTATGTAGTTCTACTGTCTTTAACTGATGTCCTAGAATTTGTATTGATAAAACTACTGGATGGCGAAATGTCTACAATAAAGATACCCAGATGTTGCACATGTGTCTTAGTTTCACATGATACATGTTATCTAACATCATTGGCATTATACAATGCACAGATTTTACGAGTGATGCATGCAGTGACAAAAAATTATTTTTTAAAGTTTATATATATATATATATATATATATATATATATATATATATATATACACACACACACACAACAGCCGTCTGCCACCGAGGCAGGGTGACTCGATAAAGAAGAAACGTAAATTTTTCTTCTTTTTGCATTTGTTAATTTATAAAGAAGGGGTTACTAGCTCCTTGCTCCTAGTATTTTAATCGACTCTTATGACATCCATGGCGTACGGAAGAATATTTCTCTGGTTCTCCATTTAGTATTATATATAAATATGCATAACAAAAATTGTCAGCATAGTTGCTGATCCCCTGTATATCTATATGTTATCTGAGTATCATAGTTAGTACCATCCATATGTTTTACATAGATGACCCCTTGCTAGGCTCAGTGACTAGCTTGTGTGACGTCACGTGATGCCACATGTGAGCGCTGCGCTCCTGGCCTCGTCCTCACTCTGCGCTTAGGTCTACGAACAGGCAACACAGGCAGTCTGGGCTCCCCTCTCACACTCTGCTAATATAAGTGTTACCATCCAACAAGTGTGTTTAACTCCATCACATCCTCACGAACCCTCCCAACAAAATAATAAATTTCCAGCCATACATATTTACATCACAATCTTCAGGCTTTTCTCTTGTGTTCAGTGTTGCTTTCCAGCACCAGTGTCCAGTATCGTTTTCCAGCACCAGTGTCCAGTGTCGCTTTCCAGCACCAGTGTCCAGTGTCGTTTTCCAGCACCAGTGTCCATTGTCGCTTTCCAGCACCAGTGTCCATTGTCGCTTTCCAGCACCAGTGTCCAGTGTCGCTTTCCAGCACCTGTGTCCAGTGTCGTTTTCCAGCACCAGTGTCCATTGTCGCTTTCCAGCACCAGTGTCCAGTGTTGCTTTCCAGCACCTGTGTCCAGTGTCGTTTTCCAGCTCCAGTGTCCACTGTCGCTTTCCAGCACCAGTGTCCAGTGTCGCTTTCCAGCACCAGTGTCCAGTGTCGTTTTCCAGCACCAGTGTCCACTGTCGCTTTCCAGCACCAGTGTTCAGTGTCACTTTCCAGCACCTGTGTCCAGTGTCGTTTTCCAGCACCAGTGTCCATTGTCGCTTTCCAGCACCAGTGTCCAGTGTCGCTTTCCAGCACCTGTGTCCAGTGTCGTTTTCCAGCACCAGTGTCCATTGTCGCTTTCCAGCACCAGTGTCCAGTGTCACTTTCCAGCACCTGTGTCCAGTGTCGTTTTCCAGCACCAGTGTCCCTTGTCGCTTTCCAGCACCAGTGTCCAGTGTCGCTTTCCAGCACCAGTGTCCAGTAATAATCCACCATCAAACTGATCGTCAGGTTTCCCCTGATATCTCTTCTCCTTGATAACTATAGCTATGTCTTGGTAAAAATGTTCACCGAGGGTTTTTATTTCACAGAACATATACGTGTTGGAGCGAAACCGATTTCAAATTCGAATTCAACTTCCTAAAATTATTACAAACATGTTTTTAAGCGTAAAACTGAAATCATTGTTAACAACTTTCCAAGTTTTTTCTGATGTCGCAGCCCAACCCACAGGCCTATATTATTATTATTATTATTATTATTATTATTATTATTATTATTATTATTATTATTATTGTTATTATTATAATACACTTGCCGTCTCTCATTGAGGTAAAATGACCCGAAAAAGAGAAAACACTTTCACCGTCATTCAGTGTTGTCAGAAGCGTGCAGACATCCTCATACCTCCTTCACAGCGCTGGCACTGTACTTCTCACTTCCAAAACTCAACTCTGGATGACCGGTTTCCCCTGAATCCCTTCATAAATATTATTATTACTATTATTATTATATTCCAAAGAAAGCGCCAAACCCATTCGGGTAATGTATCAGGCTCCCATTACCAGCACAACCTGATTTGAAGAACAGTTTAGCTCAGGCGATGATTCTGATAACAAAACTAAATTACTCCTGATATTTTAATAACTACATTAATCAATCAATCCATTAAACTGGCTTTATAGTGTTATAATAAATCTAAAGCTATACTATAGTGTAAAAATTTGGTGACGTCTGGTTGAGGAGCAAGGCATTATGACCCTTGAGTACTGAGTATCAGTGTGAACCATGGCTCCAGGTAGTCGCTCCTCTCAAGGTCGACAAGTTGCACTCACCATCAGGATACTTGCTACACTCTTTCTTAGTACATAAACAAACGTCCCTCAGGACATAAACAGTTTCTTAACACGACTAACAGCGAGGCAGAGACGCCATCAAACTGTACTTATCCGGTGACTTAATCAAATCTTATTAAGAGGTGAAATGTGGAACTACCTACTGTTGACTTGGGGATCATCACCCCCCAGAGCCTGCTCTGAGACCAGGCTTGTAGAATGTTGTTATTCAAGCAGTTGGTACTCCTTGTGCACAGTCCTACAATTCAGCTAATCAAGAACTGTTTCCAGGAACTCAAATTTTCTTGAAGGCAATTAGGTATCTGTTAGTAATTCGCTTTAAATTTAAAGGCAGGGTGCTAAAAATTTTAGGATTGAACCTTTTAAGCTTAAAAACTGCTCTTATCATAATGCATGATTTTCTCTGGGACTGTTTTTGACCCTCTTCCCTGTCTCGCGCTCTGGTAAGGGGCTAGTCATTATAGTACTCAGCTTGAGAATTAAATCCTGTTTTATGCCAAGTTTATAATAATCTGATACTGAATACTCGTGTAGGAAATGTATCCCTGTTAATATTGTTGGTCCTATCTACTACATCTTGACACCAGTGCTCATGAACTACTGATAAGCGATCTTTTCGGTTATGGTCTTAGAGATACTGCTTCGTCGCTTCTCAAGTTTACCTTTTTGGTGGGTCATATAAAGTGATAGTCAATGATTCTGTATTTGAGCTGTCTGTGTGGTCCTATTATATTGTAGTTAGTGCATATAGGGTTTGATGTGCAAGAATTTCTGAATTCTTCGAAAGAACAGACGTTGAAGTATTATAAAATCTCAAATTATTATTATTGCTATTATTATTAATATTATTAGTAAGAGTATTAAGAGTATTTTAAAAGTATTGCTATCATTATTATAAGAAATATGGTGAGCCTTACGGCAGCCTTCAGGGACCTTAATTAACAAAGGATCTTTTACGAGATTATATACGACCGTATGTCGGAATAATAATGAAGTATTAAGCAATGGCGCCCCTCGTAATATATATATATATATATATATATATATATATATATATATATATATATATATATATATATATATATATATATATATAAAACACTGCGCTAGCCAAGGATTCGAACCCATGTTGTACTGGCCTGCTTTATGGTAAGCGAGAACCACATGACGCTTTAAACCTCAGGACCACCCAACCCTACAAGAATGGCGCCAGCCAGCACACAGCTAGCTGTTGGGCCACCATCCGAGGGCATACGGAGGTGTGGGAGCTTCTAAGCTAATTTCATTCTCATCCCTGTTTGGTGTACTAGCCTCACGAGCAGCATTTATATATAAATGCTGCTCGAGAGCTTAGTCCCAGAGACTAGTCCCAGAACTGGGTGGATAACACTGATAAGAGACTAAAGGAACCATACCTGGTCCAACTGAACATAAATAAAACTGAAAATGCAGATTAATCACAGGGACGTTGGGAACTACTACAGTTTTTGATGCTAACGAAGCGGAATAAATTAGATAAGAAAGTGGAGGGGAAGAATTCCATACACAAATTCAAAAGCAGGTATTAGGAGAAAAGGAAGTTCTAATGTCAGTCAGTTGAGGCGGGGCTAAGAGCTATGAGTCAACCCCGCAAACATAAACTGGTGAGTACACACATACCAACTATTATATTCTACTAACATAAATCCCTAAAACGGGTCCATCAATTTCTCCCGTCTGGGAACCAAATTAAGCTTGCCTTATATGGCTGCGGGGGGGGGGGGGGGTTGTACCTTCTTACGTCGTGTGTGTGCACGCGGACCCGCACATACTTAATAACAAACTGAGCCTACAAAGCCTGAAGGTCAAAATCTTGATCCGGCTTCTTAATTGTTTAGCCATTTGACAGAGTTGGTTTACAGTCTCTTCGGCTCTGTTATATATTATTAAGAATTCATGTATGGTATCGATATGCTTCTTCCTTCCCTACCTAATTCCATTTACCTCTACACTATACTGACAAAGTACTTCCTAGTGTTCCTGTCAATGCCTCTAAGCATTTTGTGTGTCGTGATCCTGTCTCCCTTGATCCCTCGCTTTTCTGGCATCATTCAAAGGGTAAATTTTTGAACTTTCTCAAGCCTCTTTAGGCAGTTTTGTTACTGGCTCGGAGGCGGTGCTCCGTACTCGAGGATTAGCCTCAGGTAAGTCATGTACAGCGTCTTGAATAATTCCAGGTCTAGGGTCACAAAGGAGGTTCTTATATTATTTACCAGCAGTACATCTGTCGCTGATGTTACCCTACTGATGTATATGCTTCAGGAGAGAGGTCAGGTACAATGTTTAACCTCCCTTAATGCCGTTCTGAACATGGCACTTGTACTTGTTTATCTTCCAGGTGGCTCCCTGCACCCAGTGCCTGTAGTTGTTTACTTCCCCAGTGATTCCTTTATCTGGTACCTATAGCAGGTTACCTCCCAGGTGTTAAGCTGTCATTTTTAAACTTATGTTTAGCACGTGTGTCCACTTGTTACAGTTGACTAGGTATTTCCTTATCTCTATAATACTTAAATATCCTCGATCTCTCTCGTGTGTTCCAGCTACACAACCAGCTGAGCTATGAGTGTCCCCTGTTGCGCTGGCTACGTCTTCCTCATTTTACAGGAAATGAACATGAGCTGCTACAATGTGATAATTATATTGTGTAGAGGAAGGTTTGTCTCAGTGGATGTAGTTGACATCAAGCCAAATACACGGTATTAATGTTTTGTCTTGATTTGTATGTTTACTTTTAGGACGAGTGGAACTGCCCAATAAACTCAACTCTCAAGGCAAAAATAATTCCACAAAAGTGTGGAGGCAATTGAGATGTGGGAATAAGAAAAATGGGAAGAGGGATAATTGATCCCTGGCTTCGTGGTGGAAGGATTATAGGATGCGAGTGGTCAAGTGAGGGTGGGTGTGGTTGGTACTACCTGGAGGTTACCTAGAGGTTATTCCGGGGATCAACGCCCCCGCGGCCCGGTCCATGACCAGGCCTCCCGATGGATCAGGGCCTGATCAACTAGGCTGTTACTGCTGGCCGCACGCAGTCCAACGTACGAGCCACAGCCCGGCTGATCCGGCACTGACTTTAGGTATCTGTCCAGCTCTCTCTTGAAGGCAGCCAGGGGTTTATTGGCAATTCCCCTAATGCTTGATGGGAGGATGTTGAACAGTTTTGGGCCCCGGACACTTATGGTGTTTGCCCTTAGTGTACCAATGGCGCCCCTACTTTTTATTGGGGGCATTTTGCATCGCCTGCCCAGTCTTTTACTTTCGTAGGGAGTGATTTCTGTGTGCAGATTTGGGACCATTCCTTCCAAGATTTTCCAAGTGTAGATTATGATATATCTCTCCCTCCTGCGTTCCAACGAGTACAACTCAAGTGTTTCCAAGCGTTCCCAGTAGTTAAGGTGCTTGACAGAACTTATACGTGCAGTAAAGGATCTCTGTACACTCTCTAGATCTGCGATTTCACCTGCTTTGAATGGAGATGTTAATGTACAGCAGTATTCCAGCCTAGAGAGAACAAGTGATTTCAAAAGGATCATCATGGGCTTGGCATCTCTCGTTTTGAAAGTTCTCATTATCCATCCTATCATTTTCTTTGCACGTGCGATCGTGGCACTGTTGTGATTCTTGAAAGTGAGATCCTCAGACATTACTACTCCCAGGTCCCTTACATTATTTTTCCGCTCTATTGTATGGCCGGAGTCAGTAGTATACTCTGTTCTAGTTATTATCTCCTCCAGTTTTCCATAACGGAGTAGTTGGAATTTGTCCTCATTGAACATCATATTGTTTACCATTGCCCACTGGAAAACTTTGTTTATATCTTCTTGGAGGTTAACCGCGTCCTCAGCAGATGACAGCCTCATGCAGATCCTAGTATCATCCGCAAAGGATGATACGGTGCTGTGGTGTATATCTCTGTTTATGTCTGATATGAGGATAAGGAATAAGATGGGGGCGAGTACTGTGCCTTGTGGAACAGAGCTCTTTACTATGGCAGCCTCCGATTTAACTCTGTTGACCACTACTCTTTGTGTTCGATTTGTTAGGAAGTTGAAGATCCATCTCCCCACTTTCCCAGTTATTCCTTTAGCACGTATTTTATGGGCTATTACGCCATGATCGCATTTGTCAAATGCTTTTGCAAAGTCTGTGTATATTACATCTGCATTCTGATTTTCTTCCAGTGCATCCAAGGCCATGTCATAGTGATCCAGTAGTTGTGAGAGGCAGGAGCGACCTGCCCTGAACCCATGTTGCCCTGGATTGTGCAGATTTTACTACTGTCATCTTATCACCTTAACTCTCTATCCCACTGGTATTACTGATCATCCTCCATGTCTCTTCCTCCTTTCTCTTTCATGTGAAAATTTAAACCCCTCGTATCACTCCACATTCCTCACATTTTTTTTTCTTTTTTTTTTTTCTTTTATACCTCAACCACCCCATCTTTCTTGCATCGCTCTCCTCCTATTCTCACCTCACTCTTCTTATTCGCCCCCTACCCTATTCTAGCTTACCTCCTTTCCGACTTTATTCTGAAACCAACCCCCCCCTCATCCTCCTCCTAACCCTAACTCTACCCCTGCCTTTCTTCCACCTCCCTACCTTCACTCATTATCCCGTCTGCCTCTACCCCGTACACACCCTTGTTCTCCATCTTCCGCCTGTCTCCCCTCCCAACTTCACTCTTGCTTCTTCCCTTCCCACCGACACTTCATTCTTCCCCTCCCACCTTCACTCTTCCTTCTTCCCCTCTCACCTTCACTCTTCCTTCTTCCCCTCTCACCTTCACTCTTTTTTCTTCCCCTCCTACCTTCACTTTTCCTTCTTCCCTTCTCACGTTCACTCTTCCTTCTTCCCCTCTCACCTTCACTCTTCATTCTTCCCCTCTCACCTTCACTCTTCATTCTTCCCCTCTCACCTTCACTCTTCCTTCTTCCCCTCCCACCTTCACTCTTCCTTCTTCCCCTCTCACCTTCACTCTTCATTCTTCCCCTCTCACCTTCACTCTTCCTTCTTCCCCTCCCACCTTCACTCTTCCTTCTTCCCCTCTCACCTTCACTCTTTCTTCTTCCCCTCCCACCTTCACTCTTCCTTCTTCCCCTCCCACCTTCACTCTTCCCTCTTCCCCTCTCACCTTCACCCTTCCTCCTTCTCCTCTCACCTTCACTCTTCCTTCTTCCCCTCCCACCTTCACTCTTCCTTCTTCCCCTCCCACCTTCACTCTCCCTTCTTCCCCTCCCACCTTCACTTTTCCTTCTTCCCCTCCCACCTTTACTCTTCCCTCTTCCCCTCTCACCTTCACTCTTCCTTCTTCTCCTCTCACCTTCAATCTTCCTTCTTCCTCTCTCACCTTCACTCTTCCTTCTTCCCCTCCCACCTTCACTTTTCCTTCTTCCCCTCCCACCTTTACTCTTCCCTCTTCCCCTCTCACCTTTACTCTTCCTAATCCCGGAGTTAGTTTAATATGTTTATTATGCACCCCATACCCATCCTGTGGGCGGTAGTCAAAAGATTACAGAGGTACATAATGGGTCCAGGGACTGGGCCTCAAAGTTTTGATAGCTGAGCAAGTTACAGAGGTAATGAATTCACAATTTACAAAGGTAATGAACTCACAATTTACAAAGGTAATGAACTCCAGGTAGGTCTAGTCACAATCATGACAAGTTACAAAGGTATTTACAGATTACAGAGGTACACAATGGGTCCAGGGACCGGGCTCCAAAGTTTTGATGGCTGAACTAGGTACAAGGTAATGAACTCACAAGTTACAAAGGTAATGAACTCACAAGTTACAAAGGTAATGAATACTGTAAGAATGGTTACTTACGTTTATACATGGCTGCAATCATGAACAAATTTTAGAGTAATGAGCAATTCACACTTCCACACCCGGTCACAACTGTAGTGAGTTATTGGTGCAAATGTTGATTGCTGAGTCTCTCTCTCTCACACACACACACACACACACACACATACAAATTCATACACACACACATAATCACACACACACACACACACACACACACACACACACACACACACACACACACACACACACACACACACACACATACACAAACTCATACACACACACGCACACACACTCATACACACACACACACACTCATACACACAAAGACAGGATGTTCCAGAGATTGGACACAGTAACAAGGGGACACAGTTGGAAGCTGAAGACACAGATGAATCACACACACAGTCAGTAAGTGGAATAGTTTGGGAAGCGATGTAGTGGAGGCAGGACATACATACACACACACCTAGTCATCAGTGAAGAGGCGGGGCCAGGAGCTCACTCACCCCCGCAACCTCACTAGGTGAGTACACACACACACTCATACTCACACACACACACACACACACACACACACACACACACACACACACACACACACACATACCCACTCACACACACACATACACACACACACACACACACACACACACACACACACACACACACACACACACACACACACACACACACACACACACACACATGCACATATGTGGTAATGCTTTATTTACAGCTAGCAAAGTCAGGGTATTTCTCCAGAATGGTCTGTAATATACCACTGTGGATAAAATACTTAGCCATTTCTTGAACACTTCTGAGTGAGTTGTTTCTAAATTCATTAATTTTATCGCACTCCAGTACATAATGACGCAGGGTGTGACAATAATCCATCTGGCAAAGTTTACATTTCGTTTGGTCTACATCTGGTGGTGGTGATTTAACCTGCCAAAGATACTTGTAACCCAGCCGGAGCCGGGCGGTAGTGACATCCAAGAGTCTGCTTATTTTGTTGGATGCACCATAGACATGTGGCTCCTCCTGCATGATAGAATGATGATAGATGGACTCACTGGTGTCAATCTCCCTGAGCCTTAAGTCCATAAAATTCAGCTGAAGTTCTTTTCGTATTATTGTTCTCAAACTACTACCTGACAAGCCAAGATTGTAATCTACTCCCTCTTTGAAAGCATACAGCTTAGCCAATTTATCAGTTCTATCATGCATCTGAAGACCAATGTGAGATGGAATCCACAGCATGTGCACTCTGACTCCACTGTCCACAATCCTACCATACCTGTGTCTGGCTTCTGACACAAGCATGCCACAATTTATGCTTAATGAGTTGAGAGCATTTATGGATGACAGAGAATCAGTTACAATTAAACTGTCAATCTTTGATACATAGATGCATTTCAGTGCAAGGAGTATGGCAAACAGTTCTGTCTGAAGGGTAGAGGCCCAATTATTGATGCGTGCTCCAATTTCTTTAAGAGAGCCATCACTCTGTACGACAACAGCAGCACTACCAGCTGCACCAGTGGATTGGTGAACAGAACCATCAACGTAAATAATTTGCGAGAGTGTGTGCTGTGTGACTAAGTTATCAATACAGCTTAAGGCCTCATGTTTGGCTTCAAGGCGAAGTTTTGGTTGTGATTTAAGAAGTAGTTTGGGGGGAAATGGAGGAATGGTAGTTTGGAATGGGGTAATATTCCATGGAGCGGAGAAGTGCCGCTGTTGCCTTACTTGACATAGATCATGTATCTGATTCATGCGGAGGTCGGTTCCAGTCTTTTCGATCCATCTGGAGGAGTGTTCACCAGTGCTGAGGAAAGTTTGGAGGGCTTCTGTGCAGGGGTTTGAATGAGCTTGCCTGAGCATATTAACCCCAATTAGGATATTTCTTTCAGTAACACGATCTCTGATGCTTGGAATATCAAGTTCTTTTTGCATATTTAAAATTTTGGCAGTACGAGGGCATCCTAGGATGATCCTCATTGCTTCGTTCTGCAGTTTTTCCAGCCCTCCAAGCTTCCAGTCAGACACAAGAGCAAGTAGTGGCGCAGCATAATCAACCAATGATCTAATATAAGCAAGATACATCATTTTCACAATTTTAACATTAGCACCATACCTGGGGTGAAGCCCTGCCACAACTCTAAGTGCTCTTAGTCGTTCTTTGTATTGGCGACAAAGTCTTGTTACAACAGGTCCAAGTAGTGGAACCTCAAAGCCTAGATACCTGTATCTGCTTACATATTCTAGAAGAGACCCATCATGCAATTGGATCTGACGAACTGTGCCTCTCTGTCGAGGAGGACGCCTATTGAGTATCTTTGTTTTATCAGTAGAGATTATCAACCCCAGGTCCTGACACGAGGCTAGTACATGATTAAGAATGTTTTGGGTGTTGGAGAATCCGGTGGTGTGAATCATTATATCATCAGCAAAACTAATCACATAATTATGGGGCTGACTAGGCATAGCATTAAGTAATGCATTAATTAGAATATTGAACAGTGTGGGACTGAGCACACCTCCCTGTGGGGTTCCTAATTCAAAGTCTTTAGTTACACTTCTATGTCCCTGGAACAACACAGACGATTTTCTGTTGGACAGGTAGCCTTTAATCCAGCGGAGAAGCCATCCTCCAACATCCATTCTGGCAAGTTCACTAATTATTACATGTCGGTTGGCTACATCGAAAGCGGATTTAAGGTCAAGGAAGGTAGTGTAGGAGCTGTCAGTGTGCAGGGTGAGAAAGGTGGCTATGCAATGATGCACGCTCCTTCCATGCATGAAACCATGTAACCGGGGAGACAAAAATTGTTTGATTCTGTACATGAGACGATTAAGAATCATTCTCTCAAATGTTTTACACAAGCAGCTAGTAAGAGATATTGGGCGAAATGCATTTTGTTGATTGGGCTTAGGAATTGGAATGATGAGGCTGTTGGTCCAAGATTGAGGGAGCTCCCCAGTTACATAGCTCATGTTATATAATTCAAGTAATGGATTACCTGGTACTCGACACAGCAATCTGAGTATGTTGTAAGTAATACCATCCTCACCAGGCGACGTGGAGTTGCCCTTAGTTAGCGCTGCATCAAGTTCATAATTAGTGAAAGGAATGTTGCAATCATCTGCCTTGCTGAGCATAAAGCAAACAAGTCTCTCCCTTGCATCATATTTGTCATTTAATTTTGCCTGTGTGGTACTGGGAAGATTGTCATAGCTAGATGTAGCAGCCCAAGCACTGACTAACTCATTCGCCCTATGCAAGGGATGAGGGTGCGCGATCTGCCCAGTTCGGTTACCCTTAATTCTATTTATGTCCCTCCATGCCCGGCTAAGTGGGGTGTGAGCATTAAGACCGTTGACAAATTTTTCCCAGTCGGTTTGCCGCAGCTCTGTCATACGCTCTCTGGCAGCAGCAAGGGCAGTTTGGAAGAGCCTCAGCATTCCAGGGGTACGATGTTTTCTATAGGCTAGGCCTAGTCTGCGAGCAGTACGTTTCAGTGTACGAAGTTTAGAATCATTGTAATAAGTATGGTTTTTGAAGGAGGTATGATTATTATGGAAGTTTGTTGGGTTTAGAGTACCAAGAGGTTGCAGTGGCGGCTCTAAGTAGTTCTGAATACTGCTCACAAGATCATTGTTAAAGGTCTCTACAGAGGAACACTCATAGGAATTATACCAGTCAGTCACATGTGCAACAAAGTCATCATGCTGATCTGTGGGAACATTAAAACGTTTCCGTTTGAATATCCCACCAGGAAGGATAGTATTACCAATATCTAGAGAGGTTAGCCTAGGGAAATGATCAGACGCTATATCTGTTACAATGGAAGACTCACAGCTGGCAGAAGTAATGTTGAAGCCCAGGCACAGATCAAGGACGCCTCCATAGATATGTGTGGGTTCAAGGTCACCTACAATTTGGACATTATCATGACTGTTTAAGAGTGACAACAGTTGATTGCCATTACGATTACCAAACTGTGAGTTTCCAATGCTTTTGTGTCTCGCATTGTAATCGCCAATAATAAGAGTAGGCTCAGAATGAGCACAAGTTGGGAGCTCCAAGTAATTAAATTTATCAGCAGGAGCATACAAGTTAAATATGTTGAGAGCAGAGTTCCCTATATAAATCCTAACACCGTGATATTGTAGCCCCTCTGTTTTCTTGTGTGCAAGAAGTTGATGGGGAAGTGATTTTTTAATATATAGAACACAAGAGTTAGTAGATTTGAGGTTATATGCAACAAATGATGGTAATTTAGGGGGTTGGGATTTTTCAGGGACTCTGCACTCTTGTAGACACACAACATCAATGGGTTCGGTGGTTACTTTATGATGAAGTTCAGGGAGTCTTTTTCTAAGTGATGCAATGTTCCAGCTTAATATAGAAAGTTTATACGAGTTTTGATCCATTATAGTAGTCCTGGGATCTTGTCGAGTTTCTCAGCATAATGAAAAAATTTTTCATATAAATAGCAGACCTTATCAATGTCAACAGTGCTACCCTTGTCCATGAGTTTTGTAAGTGCACCTCCAGTTGTAAGGCCTCGTGGGAGTCTTCGTAAACCCAGAGCTTGACGCTGTTTATGTGTGAATGTATGATAGGTGACACCACCACTCACATTCCCTCGTCCACTAACATTACACGCAACACTACAACTGTCATCACCAGCGCCACTACCAACATTGTGTTCATTACATTTGTCAACAGTATTGTATTCAACATTAATGTCTATGTGACCTCATCACACTCTGCACCACCACTTATATTATGCTCATCACTATTACTAACATTATAGACACCACCGCTCTCATCACACTCTTCACCACCACTTAAATTACGCTCATCACTATTACTAACATTATAGACACCACCGCTCTCATCATACTCTTCACCACCACTTAAATTACGCTCATCACTATTACTAACATTATAGACACCATTGCCCTCATCACACTCTTCACCACCACTTATATTACGCTCATCACTATTACTAACATCATTGACACCATAGCCTTCGTTATGATGCTCATTACAGTTATCAACACAAGTATTATATTCGTCATTACTGTGACTAAGAACACCACCACCACCTTGTTCAGCAGCCTTACACTTGCTTTCACAAATTGTGACATCTTGTTATTGGTACACTCTACACATCTTTCCTTGTGTTGTTCAAGTTGTTGTTTCAGGAGAAATTGTTGTGTTTCCAGTACTTTTATGCGCGACATCAGGTTGTATACCACAGGAGCAAGACTTGGAACATCTGGAGACGTGAAGTCCCGGTCAGCTGAGCTATTTGGCTGACTGTCAGCTGACTCAGCTAGGCTGGTATTGACAGCCGACGTGATGGAGGTCTGTTGACGTGCTCCCCAGGTGAGGTGCTCAACCCCATTGTCTGAGGGCAGGCATGAGCCAGTATTCAGACCCGAGGTACCTGGTAGTCCTGGGGGGCCATTATGAGGGGTACAGGGTGAAGTGCGGTTGGCTGCGATGCGATCAGCCCTCACACTGCAGTCAGCATGAGCTGCTGTGACTCCTGAGGTCTTACAATTGATACATTGTTTAGCAACAGTCTGTTGCTGTTTATCATAGCATAACACCGTTCAGAAGGATGAGCATTGGCACACACTGCACACCAGTGTGACTTAGATGGGCATTTCCTGGCAATGTGGCCCCAGCGTTGACACTTATAACATCGACGTTGAGGAGGTCTGTACAATGTAATGTAATAGCGTCTGTTGAGGGCTGCACGGGAGTGAATATAGCGTGGCAGAGTCCCCTGGCCAGTCCACTCAGCTAATATCAGACCGTTGGAAAGTCGACGAGGGCTTGCAACTTGCTCTGACGCCAGATATTGAGGATTCAAGTGCTTGTTGACGTTGTAGATGACAATAAGCACTTTAGGTGCCCTTAGTGGGGCAGCTCGGAGTTTGATGTTGGCATATTCGTGAGTGAGAAGTTTGTCTATAAATGCTGAATCATTAGGCACAAAGACGTAGTTATCCTCATCGCGGACAAACTTGATCGTTTTCTCATGATTGTTTACACTAGCTTCGAAAAACCAGTTAAACTTGGTCTCTTGATTAGTGTTGTTAGGGAAATCTAACCTGACAGCTTTGGGAGGGTGTGCGCCCACTGTATTGCTTTCAGCAAGCTTTCTCTGGAAGCCTCATTCTTTTTTCCGAGCCTGTTTACTAAAATATGTTTCAAATCTGCCTTCACCATCATCTACGTCAACACCATCAGCTATACTCATAGCTGACAGGAGTTTCACACTGGCGATGGGCTAAAGGATACGTGCCAGAGGCGACACGTGTTAAGAGACTTGTCCATGCATCTCACCCGCCCTGGATTGAACCCGGGTCCTTCGATTGAGTGGAACGCTCTACATCTGAGCTACGAGAAAACAATAATGAAGGCGAAGATCCAGGAGAAAGTAAGTTACATGAAGATAGTCCAGGGAATCATGGTCCTCCTCTGCCCGGTCCCAGACCAAGCTTTCTAGTTGACAGCTGATCAATAGGGCTGCTGGCGCTCTCAGCCCACAGTGGAAGGTAAGAATAGCAAGGTTAACCAGGAACTGTCTTCAGGAACTTATTAAGCTTCCTCGTGAAGAGAGGAATTTTTTGGTAATTCCGCTTCTGGAGTGTAATGTCATAAAATACCGACACCATGGAAAGAGAAACATGCGGTGTAATAAGATCCTTATTGACAACACTCACTACGTGGGAGAAGTTTTGTCAATAAACAACCTCATTACACCGCATTTGTATCGTTGTTTCCTGTTCCTCATTATGTTTGAGAGGATGTTAAAAACTCTAGGACCTACTATAGTGATTACAGAATTACTTTTTAGTGCAATTGCTGAGCTCCACCTCTTTACCGAATTGGATGAAAGCAGGACAAAATTATCACTTAAAGCACACTAACACAAAACCAGCGGCTTATGATGCACTGACAAACACTAAGGATGACCTTCAGTAACATTATCATATTTATGAGGAAGTGCTCAACACATGGGGATCATACAAGGCTTGGGGAATGAGAGGCTATCAAGTTCCACTCAAGGAAGAGCAGCACAGCTCTAATTCTCTGTATCAAGAGCTCTTTATCGAAGACAAGAGAATCAGAAGTCCGAAGAAATTCCTTCAATTTCCCTTTCACTATGTACCAGCGATCCTCGAGTACACAGCACCAGTGCTGAGCACGGAGTGCTGGTAACCATGTACATATAGAAATGTCAAGTTATTAAACTTTATCTGAGATGTTGTTATCCATGTAAAGGCTTTGATAAATACTTTGATAACGAAAAGAAAAGCGTAACATTGTAGCAGGCCTAGTGGCCCACGCTTTACCAGGCTGTCTGGTAATGACGTGTTCTTATTCAAAGAGCACTTCCTACCTGGTGATTACGTATCTACCGTCTCCAGACACACATCCAACTAAGTCACTGAAGACTCATATCATAAACGGTATTGTACACTATTTACAATATGAGATAGTGAAGAACTAGATGACTCGTTACAATTCCTCCAGCGCTGAGTGTTTAGCGACAGCTCTGTTAAGAAACATGATAACCACATGTCAGTGACACAGGGTGGTGGTGATCACAACTCGTACCTTTGATATACCTTTGAAGAGTTTTGAGAGTTTCACTACTCTCGGAGCCCGGCCATGGACCAGGTTTGTCTGGTGCTTGCCTGGTCAACCAGGCTGTCGTTGCCCCACATATCCATCACAGCCTGGTTGATCTGGCACCTGGTGAAGATACCAGAAGCCCGGGAAACCAGATCAGTTATAAATTATTTTATCAAATCCTGCCACATGCAGTGAACATCGAATCCTTCTGTGAACCGAGAGATAATGTTTGTAAATAATTTCGCCCGTCTGTGAAATGTTTAGGATTCCAAAATATCTTTCGATGTTTACTGCATGTGGCAGGAGGTATGTCCCGGAGTATGGAAGTGACCGTCTAGCTTCGGCTAAGCGCCCATACTTATCTGGGATCTGTCCGAGTGCCCTAAGTACTACGTACTTTGACGCAGTGTGTGTAGGTTCGACTCCTGCTGTGGACTGAGAGATAATGTTTGTAAATAATTTCGTTTATTTGTGAATTAAGCATATAAACGGGGTAATATTCCCCACAATTATCTTTTTCTCACATCAAAGAAACTTTAATCATATTAACGCTTTAACCTCTACAATATTCGCTAAAATTAGCATGAGTGACATCCACTGAAGGGAGTAAATCTTTAAATTGATATAAACTAGATCTTCCAGTAGACCAGACAATATGATGCTCAGTGAAAATTATTTTTAGTTACCCCGCTAACCCCGCTTAACCACACAACAGAATAAAAGAGGAATGTATTTGACTTAAGAGTAACGGTAACGGGAGATCTTAAGTACAAGGATCACAACAGTCTTACTATCACAACCACAAGAAAATGACGGACTAGATAACCAGAACCTTCAAAAATGTGATGCCAAGTGCAAGACATTTTCTATCTGGGAGGGCTTAAGCCAGGATTTTAATCTGGGAGGGGCTTAAGTCAGAATTTTAATTTAGGACGGGCTTAAAAATTATGTCATGTTGACAGATTCACAGAAATCGTCTTTACAAACACTGATGTTTCTCTTCACAAACATCATGTTCCGAGAGAGAACAAGTGCTTCGAAATGTGACATTATTGGTGTTGCATCTACAGTAGTTTCCAAAGTTCTCAAACGCCATCCTATAATTTATCTGGACTTGGCTTAGCTTTGTTGTGCTTCATAAGAGGTAATATTTTATCTATTCTCTATTACATAAAAGTATCAAACCGTATCTTTTATGTAGTACAAATTTTGAGTTATTTTGCAATAGCATCAATTGGAATTTCTGATTGTTAATCAACATGTTTACCGTAGTCCAGTGGAAGACTTTTGTTGATATTTGACCGTGGGTTTTCAGTGTCTTCTGCGGTTCATTTGTTAAGGTTAGGCTTGGCAGTAGGTCAGGTTATGATCATTTGCTGCTGAAGGATGTTTTGACGCCTCAGATGCTCGCTTGTGTTTGCACATATTGTTGTTTTTGGCTCAGATCTGAGCAACTTTTTGGTGGTCTGCAGAAAGAGGGACAAGGCTTTATTTATATTTGGTTTTACATGTTATGTATGCTTTATATTTTGGTTCATGTGTTCGATATTGAAAGAAGCGTTAAGTGTTGTGAATTCTTAACTAAATTTTATGCTTGCGTTGTTATGCCTGAAGCAATGGCAGGCAAAATGTTTTGTCTATTTGGCATGACGGTAGACAGTTTTCACTAATGTTTGAACTGCTTTCTATGAAAGATGACAAGAAAGTCTGGTTTTGTCTGTTTGTTCTGAGGATCATGATGAGAAAGGTTCAAGGACTTTGCCTTGCATAAATGAGTTTTCTTTTTAATGCACACTGTGTACGTTATTTGTTGTCTTAGATATTTGAATATCCATGTCATTGTTCTACCTATTATTATATTTTTAACATCAATTGACGACATGTTTGTGACCCAGCTGAGGCCCAGCTCCCTCAGTGACTGCCTACTCAACCAAGTTGTTGCTGCCTGTGGCCCACAGACCCACGTACCCATCACAAACTGACTGACCAGGAACTTGTAGAATGCAGTGGTCCAGTTTCCTCTTGAAAACGTCTAACTTTATTCCTGCAATATCTGTGATATCTTCTGGTAGCACTCGGTCACAATCTGGGCTTATATTATATACTGAAGGTATGGTATACATTAGAGCAGACACCACTCTCACGAGCCTTCCTATGGCGGGGAAGGTGCCAGAGCCAGAGCTTGCTACCACCTGCAGCTCACAAGACTGCCATTCCCATGAGCCTCCCTGGGGCGGGGAAGATGGCAGACCAGAGGCCTAGCTTCTCCCTAAAAGCCCCGTGAGGACGGGTAATGGAGCATGGGGGCAGTTGGTCCCAGAAGATGAGAAGGTACTTGTACTTCCTCCCATGGGAGACATAGGTCTCAGACGCTCCCAAGACAGGGAGCCAAGGCGGGGTCACCATCTGCAAAAAAAACCCGGGCCGGGAGAGTACCGGCGAATCAAGAAGAAGGTATGGTCAATCACTGGGTGAATGAATCTCACTAACCTCGCTTCTTCGGGACATATAAAAAATCATATAATATCTCTTATGATTTTGCCACAGTGGTCGAGTAGCTACAGGAGATATGATTACGCAGTTTTTAAGATCCTTTGTATACAGACTCTCACGTAAACATATGCAGACTTTCGCATATGCACATGTATATATACAGTACACATATAAATCAAATCAAATCAAGTTTATTCTCTATAAGGGTTACAATGTGGGGTTTACAAGATTTGGATATTGTGTGGTTTACATGTTATAAAATACTAATTACAGAGGGGGCCACTAGGACACCTAGCATGGCTAGGCATTTCGGGCAGACTTAGATTAATTCTTAACATTAAATCCTTACAGATTATGGTATTAAGGCTAGGTGACATTATAATTTGTGAGTTTAGCAATTTGAATGCTTTTGTTTTAGCACAATACAACGTGTCTATATTGGAGTATCATAGGCAAACTTATGACTAGTTAGGATTCATTATTTTAAGATTAAGATTAGTATTTCTGGGTTTATAGTCAGTGGGTGAGTGAGTGTAATTGTGAACCACCAGGTGGTTATCATGTAGTTAGTTGTCGGGGTGGATCAGGGAGATAAGATGTTTTCTAACTGTAGTTTTGAAAGTGATGAGTGTGTCTTCAGTTCTGGAGTTTTCAGGTAGGGTGTTCCAGATTTTAGGTCCTTTGAAATACATTGAATTTTTGTAAAGGTTTAGTCGGACACGGGGAATGTCATAGAGATGTTTGTGTCTGGTGTTATGCCTGTGGATCCTGTCACAACTATCAAGAGAGCGTTTTAGGTCAAGGTTAATATTGGAATTTAAGGTCCTGTAGATATAGATTGCACAGTAGTAAGTGTGGATGTTCTGAACAGGGAGTAAGTTTAGATCTATGAAGAGTGGGGGGGTGTTGCCAGGGATGGGATTTAGTGATTATTCTTACTGCAGCTTTTTATTGGGTTATTATTGGCTTTAGGTGTGTTGTTGCAGTTGAACCCCAAGCACAGATAGCATAGGTGAGGTATGGATATACAAGTGAATGGTATAGTGTGAGAAGGGCAGTTTGCGGCACGTAGTATCGTATCTTGGAGAGGATCCCCACCGTTTTGGATACTTTTTTTGTTATGTGTTGGATATGGGTTCTGAAATTTAGGTTGTTGTCGAGGTATAGGCCAAGGAATTTGCCCTCATTATGTCTGGCAATCAGAGTGTTGTCGATCTTAATGTTAAGTTGCGCAACACATGCTCTGCTACCAAACATAATATAGTAGGTTTTGTCAGTGTTAAGTGTAAGTTTACTGGCTGTCATCCAAGTCGATATTTTGAGCAGTTCCTCGTTAACAATGGTGTTGAGGGTGGCAAGATTAGGGTGGGAGATGACATAAGTCGTGTCGTCAGCAAAGAGAATGGGTTTCAGGTATTGGGATATGTTTGGAAGATCACTGATGTAAATGAGGAAGAACAGGGGTCCAAGGACACTTCCCTGCGGAACTCCAGTATCAGTAGCCGTATTGATGAGGTTGTGTCTTTAATGGTGACATACTGATACCTATTAGAACGGTAGGATTTGAAATATGCAAGCGCATGGCCTCTTATACCATAGTGGTCAAGTTTGTGGAGTAGGATGCCGTGGTCAACTGTGTCAAACGCTTTTCTTAGGTCAATAAAAATTCCTAGCGGATATTCCTTATGTTCCAATGCTGTCTAAAGCAGGTCTAGCATTTTTATAGTTGCATCATTAGTGCTTTTATTTTTCCTGAATCCAAATTGCATATGTACAAATATGCATATGTACAAATATGCATGTTTGTACAAGCATACATATGCACACATGCATACGCTCATGCGTACATATACACAAGTATGCATACATAAAATAAATATACAGCACAAGCACACATAAATACGCACTTCAAACAGGTACAAGCATATATAAGTGCACACTTATTCGCATGTGCATATACACAAACATACATATGCATCTAAATATATATACATATATACATACGTACTTAACAATTAGCAAACAGGCGAAATATTGATGGCTAAATTAGAACTTTATGACCACCCTCCACTATTCGTTTTGCATGTACTGAGGGGCAGGGGGCAGGGGGCAGGGGGCAGGGGGCTGGGGGCTGGGGGCTGGGGGCAGGGGGCTGGCGTTATGACATACGGAACTACTTGGATCTCGCAGCGACAGAAATACATCCAAGTTTCGTTTATATTTTCAAGGAGAATTCTGAAAAGTTTTCAGCCTCTTAGTGTTCTCAGTGCACTCTGCCGTGCGTGTCGCTCTTGTATTGGAGAAACTGGCTTAAGACCATATAGAAAAAACCCAGCGTTCACAAGATGTATATACAGAGGTTACGTGCAGCCTTAATGACACTGGTGTGGTCGATAGGCTTTAAACCCCATTAACCAACCAATCAACCAGCCCAGCACTGTTTGTTAGTACAACATGCTGCACATTTATAGATACATATATGTATTATATTTTGGTTTATTTAAATTTAAGTGATGGGGAACATCTAAATGAGCCTAGACACATGTGTACCATTATTGAGAATGAGTGTGCTGGTGTTATCACTCCATCACTAGCGTCATAATGGAGTTCCCTGGTTGTGTGTAAGGGTGGCCACGTCCTGCCACCCTCGATAACAAGTGTCTACTCACACACGCACACAATGACTCACAACCTGCTGCGCTCATCACCTGCCTTCTTTGGTAATACCAACACACTTATAGCAAAGAAATCCATCATTTAGAAAAAAGTATGATGGAAATCGAGGACAAATTTCAAATTAAGAAATAAAGTCTGGAACAGAATACAAAACGTAACCGAATCACTCAGCAGAGCGAAGTCTTTAGATGAACAGCTGGTATGATAGGCGCGAAAAACATTTTCGACAAAAAGCAGGGATGCAATAAGTGTCATGAGAAATAACTCAATAAAAGTATAGGTATTTCCACACTTTCCCTTCATATATAAAGGAAACTTGAGACATTCCTGCTAACAGTTCTAGCTCATTCTGGTGCGTATGTTAGACTCAGCTTCCAACAGTCTGACTGGTCAAGCTATCCAGCAAGAGACCTCTAAGACCGGGCCTCGGGTGTGATATTTCCGGAACCATAACCAGGTCAAACCACCAAGCACAGTAATAGTGACACCGCCGCCATCACCACACAAAAATCACTACCATATACCTGTTTATTTACATATTACATTTATTACAGTAAATAGTCCGGCTGGCCCCCTGTCTCTCACTTGGGGAGGGGGGGGGGTAAGGTGTGCACGAGGTGATAGCCTGTAACTAACATGCGGACAGTTAAAGATCACGTGCTGAGGGTTCAACCACTCAATCAACTTGTTTGTAAGATGTTCACAATACTGAACACTGTGTACAAGAAAAAAAGCCTGGTGGACGGGTGGAGGATAATGACCACTATATATAAAAGGACGAAAATAAATATAAATGTATAAACAAAAATATGCATAAATGTATTAAATGCGTGAGTATGGACTATACTAGAGCCCTAGAAACAGAAAGTGAGAAAAATCGGTCGAAAAGTTCAGAGGCGGGACGAGGAGCAATGAACTGACCCCCGAAAGCACAATTAGGTAAGTACACAGCAGCAGCAGAGTAAACACTACCGAGCACAACCTCGAACAACTAAGCTTCACATATATGTTAATATTTGTAATGAATATGTCAAGCGAGTCATTACATCTATCAGTCTTCAAGAGGTGATCTCATTCTGGTGGCTGATCTCATGTTCCAGGGAATCAACCCTCTCTTTTGGATCCAACCTCATTGATTCCTATTCCCCGGGCGATGCATGACTTAAATGTTCAGGACGCAGGCTCTACAGGTAGTGGTGCCTGCGTCCTGCTAGCAACAACATTCTGCTGATTGATCAGGCCATCAAGTGGAGAGAGAATTTTGAAGTGTTCAGTCCCTTGATCATCGCTCAGTCTCTTATTTAGCCTTGATAAACCTGGGACCAGGTCCAGAGCGCGATGAGCCCGGATCGACAATATATAGATCACAGATAAACGGACTTACCTATGATCCTGTCCCGAGAACAAGATCATGGCCTGGTCAGCAAAATTGTTCGTGCTCGCTGAATGCACAACCCGCCTTATTATAAATATCTGTATCAAGTTCCTTCTTGAAGTTGGGTGATGGTTTTCCCAATACTTAAAAGGAGAATGCTGAAAACTTTCAATACATTTCATGCTCAATGACTTATCTCTTATTGTATTTACTGCACCACTAATTTTTATTTGGGACATTTTGCACTTTTTATTGTTTCTCTCGCACTCGCAAGGATTAAGTTCAGTGCGCAGATTTGGCACCCGGTCCCATGTTAAGACATATGGTGACCCCGGTCAGTGGTTAAACAACCGCTGATATACCCATACCACGAATGTCTCGCTTAAGAGAAAATAATAAGTGATCACATTACTCCATGTTGACACACCTCATACTATAGATTCAAGAGAGTTTTTGTTAACATGCTGAAAATAGGAACACTTTTTTATGAGGTTTCAGGAAAGCAGGAGTCCTCACACAAGGTTTGCATCTCCGCGATAGGAAGCGGGTTGAGGCGCCACGTTGACGCCAACCATGATTACTAAATTATTTTTATCCTAAAGAGAGTCAATAAACAACTACACAATGCAAATAATCTCCCTTTGCCTCAAACTGGGGCGATTAATCTTGTCGCATTAGCAAAGCAGTGCAGAGCCAGGAAACACTGATACAACACATCTCATGTTCCTTTAGGATATCCCAAGGATGAAGAGCTTCCCAGAGGTCCTGCATGTAGGCATTTCCCTAGGGTCCTGTGTGTGTAGGACCTTCAGGGGTCCTGTGGGTGTAGGATTCCCAAGGGTCTTGTGCGTGTAGGACTCCCAAGGGTCTTGTGTGTGTAGGATCCCCAAGAGTCCTGTGCGTGCAGGACCTCCAGAGGTCCTGTGCGTATAGGATTTCCCTGAGGTCCTGTGCGTGTAGGATTCTCCCGGGGTACAGTGCATGCAGGACTTCTACTAGAGGTCTTGAACGAAACTATTGCTCCCAGCCGTTACAGAAGAATTGATGCCCTGGTGACAATACTATTGCACAGTCGTCACTGTGGCACCGGCCACGCCCTCTTCGTCCTCTACTAGTTCTGGTTTCTGTTTTTCTAGTACATAAAAAATACTTAATGCGAAAGGAAAGCTATTAAAGTTTAAGACTTGCTCACTTCTGGTGTTCAAACTTCCCCAAACAAACACACACACACACACTTCATACCTGTTTCACCACACTATCTTACTGCTACTACTACTACTACTAAACTATTACTGCTACTACTACTACTAAACTATTACTGCTGCTACTACTACTACTACCTTTACCACTACTGATACAACTACTGCTGCTCCTGTGGTTGCTATTGATTTTACTGCTAACAGCACTATTATCTCTAAGGCTACAGCTAGTACTATTCCCTCTACTACTGCTACTACTAGCTCTATTACTGCTAGCACTACACTGCTCATAGTAACATTACTTATACAATTACTCTTTTTACTATTACTAATACTGCTAATGCAATTTTTTTTATATTTCTATTTAAAACATAGAACACATACAAGAATATATAAGAGTGTAATAAAATTAAAAACTATACTGGATATTAACAAAAACCTCTATTACACAATCCCAGTACAGAAAATAAACACAATAGATAATGGCCATATTACAACCATATACACAACCCACAACATATCCTACAAACCCCGCCTTTTACAATAATTATTATTGCCAGTGCAGACACACAGCTGACACTTCTCCCTCCCCCCCTAAAATATTTACATTCACCATTCTAAGAAACATACCGTAATTATCCTAACATTTAGGATCATACCCTGACCTCATCAAAAACTTAATGAGTATTTACCAAAAGTTGGTGGTGTATGAACAACAAAACACAATAACATAAAATTACAGACTAAAACAGATATGAACATTACATTCCTATACACATACACCTTTATAAGTAGAAGAATATACACCAACAATATATAATATCAATATTTATGTAACAACCATCAAAAACAAAATTTTTATAACAACATTGCATAACGTGAAGTTCACGCTTAAAATGCAAGAAAATACACCACATGCTACATTATCAGTAAAATACAAGGATATGTAAATATTTTAAAAGAATCCAAGACTATGACATGAATAAGATTATCCAAATGGTTCATCTTGATTTTACTAAGATAACAACACCATACCAAACTCCTTTTAACATCTAACACACCATATACAAACATATCAAAACTTAACACACATTCCACGAGACTATACTTTCGCCGTGCCTTCTAGCACGTGCCTAACTAGTATTACATACAAATAAATATACAATGAATATTAATTTAGGTTACTAATCCTTATTCACACATGAGTACATAATAAGTAATTACTTCAAAACTGATGCAGGAACACGTTACAAAAATTGCAAAAAGCCTCAATGCTTCAAGGATCATAGTGAAAGAAATACCTTTTCAAGAAAAGTTAAAATTCACTTGCAAGACCAGTACAAGCGGGACATTATTCACTACCAAAGAAAATATTCATGTTATATATTTTATATGTTATATATTAATAAATGTTATATATTTAAACTGTCATTTATACCTTCCCCAACAAGGGAACTAAACAAAACAGATCTTTCACACCATCACATCCAGTTCCACACGTGTACCTCTAGTCGCACCCATCCACCCATCACTTTGCACCCAAGGAGGTCAGCCCGTTGAAAACCCCTGACTCCCCCCCCCTTTACCAACATACTCACCCCGGCAGTTAAAACACGTTATAACGCCAATAAATTCCCTATTGTTAGTTCTCTATAACCTTCAGAAAAAACCTCATCCCACCTTTTCCCATATATGTCTCTACTGCGACATAAAGTTCGATAAAACGTCGCCGCCAAAATAATTCTCAGCACTTCCCCACCCTCCTTTCCCCTCATACCCCACAAAACATATATGTAGTCCACAATTATATATGCTAAACCCCTTGCCACACCCTCATCCACCCCACTCATATCAAGACTCAATGCTCGCAATACTGACACAGTATGACCCCCCACCCTTGCCACGACCTTACTCGTCCATACCATGATGAACTCCAAACCTTCACAAAAATAGACAACATGATACGCAGTCTCTTCCCCACTGTATCTGCTACACCCCGCACCCTCGATGACCCTCCTATCTTGGAGCATCGCTCCCAATGGCAAAATACCATGTAGGAAACGATACATAACCTCACGCGCCCTAGGTCGTATCTTTAATTTACTAAATCTTTGCCATATTACATCCCATGCATACATGGGGTAGATCCCTTCAACCGGCGCCACTACATGTCCCTCTAACAATTTACACAAAGTTCCCACCTTTACTTATCCCGGTTCCCTGGCTAACACTAAGGCACGTAACACTTTTTCACATTCCTTCATTTCTGCTCCTCCATACCATTTCCGTAGGTGATCATGTATGTTATCTAGGTCCCCCCCCCCCCTTCCATCCACCTGCACGCATCACTTCCTTCTTAATGAACACACATTTCACGTGCTTTCTCAAGTCCAACAAACCCAACCCTCCCTTACATACCGGCAATGTCACTACCTCCCTTCGCAACCAGTTGCACCCTGAACCCCACAAGCATTTGAACACCATTCTAAGAATACTCGTGATCGCCGTTCCTGTTAACGGCAACACTGCCGAAACAAACCAGACTTTACTATATAGTAATACATTGATGACAATTGCTCGTTGCCTAAGGGTTAAATGGTCGCAGCATTCCCAAACTTCGCTGCACCTGTTCCACCATCCTATTCGAATTGTTGACCCTTGCAGCACTCAGGTCAGCCTCATATATGACACCACAGATTTTCAGACTCTCAGTCTGACGCTGCAAGACGTCACATCCCCATTCTAATCTCCCTGCTCATTCTCCCAGCCCCATTATCATTGACTTCTCCAGATTTACCTTCATCCCAGTAGCTCTCCCAAACATGTGTACAACTTCCCCCAAAAGTCCTAAACGTGTCTCCTCACTCACCAGAATAGTAGTATCATCAACATAGCCCACCAAACCAGGCCAAGGCTTCTGCTCACCATCCCCCTCCCCAGTCCTTAGACGATCCTCCACCATCCTATAAAAAGGATCCTGAACACATGCAAACAATAGTTGTGATAATGGACATCCCTGCCGAAGACCCCGCTCCATGATGACTCCCTCCCCCACACACCCATTGATTTGCACCCTTACCTTCGCTCCTGAGTACAACGTATCCACCCACCCCACTATTTCTTCGCCAAACCCCTGTCTGAGGAGAATATCCCTCAAAGCCCTTCTTTCCAGCCTGTCATAAGACCCTTGCCAATTCAGTGCCAATAACGCCCCTCTTCCCCTTTCCATGTCCTCCAGGAACCCCTTCATGATCCTGTGGCCCTCGACCATTGACCTACCTGGCAACCCAAACTGAGACTCAAACACGACCCTCCCCACAACACATTTAAGCCTATTCCCAAGAATTTTTGCGAACAGTTTATAATTAGCACAAAGCAACGATATGGCTCGGTTAATCCCGAAGGGTACTCTGCTTTTTATCCTTTGGGACCAACACCACCACCGCCGTTGCCTGCGATTCTCCCATCTTACCTCCGTCTTTCATGGCATTCATTAACCTTAATAGGAAACCCCTTAGCAGACCCCAGTGTTGTACATAAAATTCGCTTTGTAAACCATCTATCCCAGGTGCCTTTCCCTTCATGTCCATAAGGGCTCTCCATATTTCCTCCTCAATGACCCCACCCAGTGCCTCCTGATCACTCCTCCCCAGTTTGCATGGCACATACTCACATACCTGCCCAAGAACCTCGCCATCCACCCTACTACTTTTCCCGTATTCCTCAAACCATCTATCTGCATACGCACTCATCCCCATCCCCGTTGTTTCCCTTAATACCTGACCCTCTCTAAAACCCCCCTCCGAAGAAATGACTTGCAATCCCTGTATTGTAGTCATTTGCTGTCATACCTTCTGTCCTCGCAGCACACAAGCCGATGGCTTGTCGCCCCAGAGTGCTTCGTCCAACCCCGCTTGTACCCACACCGCTGCAAAATGCTCTTCTTGCAGATTCCTTATCCTGTCCTTCAACAGTTGTATATCTTCCACTGGGTAAACCCCCGCCACCGCCCCCCCCCCCCCGGTGTAACAATCCCGTAATCTAGATTCTAAATAATTTGACAAACCATACCGCAATTGATTAATCTGTTTGCCCTCCCTCACATAGAATTGACGAATTCTTACCTTAGCCATACTATCCCACCATCCTACCACATCCTCCTCAGTCCTTCCCTCCGCACAGAGCTGTTCCCAAAATACTGCAAAACCTTCCACTCCCTCCCCATCCCCCAAAACCATCGTATTCAGTTTCCAATAGCTTCCCTGCCTACGAGCCAAAGCTTCCCACCCCACCTCCACTATTACCACCCTATGATCGGAAGACACCATCTCAATAGTTTTAAAAGACTCTACCAAAACCCTCTGAGATAAATATATCCTGTCCAAATGAGCCGCGTATCCCCGCCTTATAAAAGTATGTTCCACCTCCCACAGACCTTCCCCAAAAGCATTACGTAACTGAAGATCTCTAAGCAGGCCCCCTAAGACTGAGGAAAAATATCCCGCTCCTCTGGGTTCCACATCTGCCATCTTAACTACACAATTCCAATCCCCCCCCACAATCGCCACAGACGGTAACGTGCGTAGGAAGTACACAAGTTCCTCCAGCACAAAATCCGTCTTCACTTTCACTTCACCTTCTGCTGGGGCATACACACACACAAACGCCACTCTCTCTCCCATCCACCATCCTTCCACACGTAATACTCTCCCCCTCCCCCCCTCTTTCCTGTGCAATACAAATGGACTCGCCTCCCTGATCAACACACTCACTCCTCCTTTTAAACGCTCAGACGGCAACACATAAGCCTGGTACCCAGGCACCACTAATTCACGACCAAGTTTAAAATTATGTTCCTGTACAAAAGCCACGTCAACCTTGTATCTATTCAACCTTGTATTTATTCAAAAACATCCGGAAGCACTCACGTTTTACACCATCACACAGACCATTAATATTTAAAGTTACACACCTGAGGCCGGTTTAAGGTTTCCCTCCCCGCCTCATTTCAAGACTCTTCCCTTTCTGACCATTTCCCTGGGCATTGCCCTTGCCACGTGCTCCACCCTCCTTCCCAACCATCCCCCCCTTCTGTTGTGGCCCTCCCTTAGAGTCACTCTGGGTACCATAACCCCATGCCTTTTTCACCGGCCTTTGAATCTGACGACGACGCCCTTTTCCTCGTTGCTCCCTCCGTCTCCATATCTGTGTCCTGGGAGTCCTCACAATGGACTTCCACCTCTACCACCCTGAAGTCGCCTCCATGTCCTTCCATGGCACTCGCACTGTCCATCACAGGTGCCACCTGGTCCTCCCTCCTCCCACACGCACCTTCCGCCAGGATCCCAGGTTCCTGCTCGCTGCGACTCACCACCTCCGTAGACTGTAACACAGCCTGTAACACCGTCTCCAACTCCTCCTCGATAGCTTTCACTTCTGTGCCCACTTGCACCTCTTTACTCGACATCTGTACTGTCAATGGCCTGGGTGATTCATGAATCACCACGTCCCCTTCCGATTTCACAGGAGGAGCCACCACCTCTTCACTCCTCATGTGACCATGCCCTCCTCCTTGCCTCCGTTCTTCCTCACGCATCGTTTTCGCATGCGCAGGTGCTCTGCCTCTTGCCGGCCCAGGAGCCATATTCCGCTTGCCACTATCTGCCTCCATATGGTCATATTCGCCACACAGTCGGCACGTACGCCTCTGCCCAGCATACGCCACCATTACCTGGGTTTTAAACTCCTCGAGATATACATACGAGGGTATAGGATGTCTCAGCGTCATCTTGAGATTGAAAGTACCCTCAGGAAATCCAGCGTACGCTCCTTTTACCCATTTTCCAGGTTGGGCTAGATGTACAGTCCCATATCTTTCGAAAACACTTCTGATATCTGCTTCATCAGCCTCAAAAGGCACGTTGCGGGGCTTGACCCACGAATAATGTCTTGATACATCCGTCTTAATGCTGACATCTTGATAACGATCCACCAATGCCTCGTACACTTGAGCTGTTAGCACTTTCACGAATATTCAGTTCAATTCAATTCAAGTTTATTCTCTATAAGGGTTACAATGTGGGGTTTACAGGTTTTGGGTATTGTGTGGTTTACATGTTATAAAATACTAATTACAGAGGGGGCCACTAGGATACCTAGCATGGCTAGGCATTTCGGGCAGACTTAGATTAATTCTTAACATTAAAGCCTTACAGATTATGGTATTAAGGCTTAGTGCCACTCCATATAAATCCTCGTCTCTGATGCAGTATGTTTCTCTTATAATTTTGGGCAATAGTACCTCGACTGACGTAGGCGTTAAAGCCCCACTAATGAGTTCAATGCCCACAGTATTCACTCTCCGGCGCACACCTAGCGCCATATTGCTTTCTGAGTAGCTCGTCTGGGTAAACAGTAGAGGGGTGCAAAGCACGACCGCACTCTACCTCATCCAGTCAGCGAATCTACTGCTAATGCAATTACAACTAGAATAACTACTGAGGCTAACGTTACTATTACTACCAATACTACAACTGATGCTGCTATAATCACCCTCACTACTGCTACCGTTAGTACTGACACAACTAATACTACCAATATTAATATTCGTTCTACATATGCTAGAACTTACTGTTGTTATTAATCATACTGCTACTGCTATCCCTATTGTTGGTATTACCATAATCATAACTGCTACTACCATAATTAGCACCACTGTTACGACCATCATTAACTGTTATCACTGTTACTGCTTCTACTGAAAGCAGTATTACTACCACTATCAGCATCACTAATACTGCTATAATCACCACTAGTGTCTCCTCTAGTACTTTCACTGCCACACTTGTGTGAATCTAAGGGGTTTAATGACCCTCGTGAAGTTGATAATTAACCGTCCATCCTCAAAGGTGCGACTCGTAGCTCAGTGGTAAAGCACTCGAATAATAACTGAAAGATCCTAAGGAAGGATCGAAGGTCCCTCCCCAATGGAAATAAGCACACTGATTGTGCTATCCTGGCTTATTAATTCTCCAGGGTTCCTAATTCGAATACTCTTCTAAGGATGCTCGTACCTCAGTGGTAACACCTTCGGCTCGCAACCCAACAACTCGAGTTAGATCCTGAAGCAGATGAAGATACTGGTCATGTTCACCTAGCAGTAAGAAGGTGCCTGGGTGTTAGTCGACTGCTGTACTCACCTAGTTGTGGTCGCTGGGATCAACTCCCAGTGGGTGTGGGCTTCTTTCTGATGCTGCAAACTCCAAAACAGGCCTGACACGCAGTATGTTGTATACAGTATCGTGGATTTAATTTTTCATTTGTCAGATGGGCATTTGCTGCAGAAGTTATTCCGTTCATGTGTGTCTCATGCGACATGCTAGGCAACATGCTCAACCCGAGGTCCTTGCGATGTTTGCAACGTTCGTCATGAGCCTGTACTCCGTTCTTGGTTTTCTTTACCCCTTCCCCAATTTTTATAACGTTACTTTTACTTGAGTGGAATTTCAATAACCATTACACCTTCTCCAGGTCCATCTGCAGCCTTTCCATGTTGTTTTCTGCATTTATTTTCCTTATTAGCTTCACATCAAACGTGAACAGGGCATCATCAAACTATCTCTTTCTGCATGTCGTTATGTACACCAGAAACAGTATATGATCCTTCTGGCACCCCACTTATCACACTTGCCATTCTGACACCTCTTATCGGGAAAACACTCTGTTTCCTTCCTTTATGGTATTTCTTGATGCACTGTTGTGCCTTCGCTGTTATACCCACACGCTCCTCTAGTTTCTGTCCCAGTCTCTTGTACCGTACTGTGTCATAAGCTTTCTGTAATCTAAGACTATGCAGTCTACTCATCCCTCACTTCTCTTACTTGTAAAAGAACTCAAACAGGTAAGTATGACAGCATTTAATATCTCTAAAAGCATGTTGTTTATGAACCTCAAACAGATCAACTAGGCTGTGATGGATATGTGGGCCAGTGGACCATCAATATCAACAGCCTGGGTAAAGAGGCAATAAACAGCTTGGACGGGCTGGAGGGGTTAAAGAACTCGCCTGATCATCTTTACCAAACGTTATATACTGTGCCTTCTCTATCACTTTTGGGACACTGTTTCTGTCTTTGACAACTCTTGGCAGTTACTTTCGATCAACCGACTTATTAAATATTTCAGCACAGTGCTCCTGATCCCTCTTTCAGGAACTTCGGAGAGATATTACCTTAGTCCCGTTGGCTTCAAGATATCTAACTCAGTAACTTCTTTATCTCTTCTCTGCTGTGTGTACTGTGTCCAGTACTTTGCGGCTTACTTTTCGCATCCAAACTGCTTGGCTTTCTTGGGTTATTTTTGGTTAATAATCTGAAAAAAAAAAGGTTCCTCTTCTGTCCAGTAGCTCGATTACTTGAACACTCAGCTCACACATTGAGGTCTGGGGTTCGATCCCCAGCACGGGTGGACACAGTAGGACGTATTTCCTTAAGACATTCGCTGTCCCTCTTCACTCATCAGTAAAATAGGTACCTGGGTGTTAGTCGACTGGTATGGGTCGTATCCTGGAGCCAGAATTGACCTAATTTGCCAAAATGCTCTGCATAACAAGGGCTTTTCTATATAGTAGTACACCGATGATGTCAGCTAGGCATGTATACTTTGTACATGTACTTGTAGAAATAAAGATTATTATTATCATTATTACAATTATGATGGCTTAAAATTTGAATGAGTTACCCTGGGATCTGGAGGCCGATTCCCTATCATAGTCCGTTTTCTTTTATACAAAATATTATCTCGAGAAGAAAACAGAGATAGCTATTGAGAGGGAAACACAAATAATGTAAACAATTAACACTTACAAAATCACTTTTGAAATTCACCCAAGAGATCAGGACAATTATTTTTTCTTAATTCTCTCTTCCTATCTACTCAGTCATTTTCATGTCATGTAGACTACTCTTGCTCTTCATGATATTCTGACTTAACAAAAAAACTGAAAGATAGACTACAAATCACCCAGAACAAAACAGTGAGATTCATCCTGGACCTGGGGCCAAGAAAGCATGTAGGCCAGGATGAATTGCAGCAACTGGATATGCTGAATGTTGAAGACAGAGTAAAACAAATGATGTTATATCACGTTTATAAAATTTCTCACAGTGTCCGGAATATCTTGCCGCTAAGTTTGTCAAGGCTGAGAACCAAACCAGTTCTAGTACTAGGGGAAGGGAACACAACTCTGTAGTACCCACAGTCAGTGGTCAGGCTTCAAACATATTTTATTGTACAGCAATAAAGGAGTGGAACAGACTGCCTGCACATGTCAAAGCCAGTCATAGCATGAGCCAGTTCAAGAAGAAAACCAAGAGGTACTTAATGAATGTAGCTACAGAAAAGGAGGAGAGTGATTTCTTGTATAGCTAACATACATGTACCTATTATTGTGATCTGATCGTATCTTTAATGTTAATGTAAACAACTCACTTTACCTTATTCCCAGTACATCTCCTTTTATTGTTAAAAAATATGTTATTACAAGGACCCCAATGGATATGTCACTTTGACTTTTTTGGGTTATTCTAGGAAATCTACACATATGCTGTTATGTATGATAATTTATGTAACTGTATTTATGTGTACCTGTACCTGAATAAACTTACTTATTCATTGCTCTCTCTCTCTTGCCCCAGGCCTTCCCTTCCCCGCCATTGAATAATGAAAAAAAAACACTATTGTTTTAATATACAATATATTAACTGCACAGTGTATGGGATACTCTGTGAAGTTAATATACTGTAGTAGTGAACCATATTCTTCATTTCAATGAGCTTTGGTTAACAAAATTATATATTTTTTCATCCTTACACTATTTCAACAGGTCCATGAATTTAGGTTCTAATGGCGTTCTAAACTGGAGAATATAATTTACACTGAAGTTCATAACAAACAGATGGGAGTGAGTATGAATACCCAGATATGTTTATCTCAGTTTTTATACACTGAAACTTTATTTTAATCTCTATTTTCTGCACTTTAGTTGACCTTCACACATTCCAGGTACCGGACACTACTTACCTGTGAACAGTTTCGAGGTTGTTTTTCTACCCTCACAGCCCGGGGCTGAGGACATTCAGAGTACTCATAGCTTTACTGTCCTGTGTTTCTTCATAGTTCATATCCTTGTGATATTTACAGTACTTTTCAATTTAAGAAAGCAGAGCTGAGACTGGGCCAAGGGGAACAAGCGCTTCGAATCTTTATGAAAGAGACCGTCCTATACCCGTGACTGGTTTCGAGGGTTCTTCCACCCTCGCAGCCTGGCCTAAGTTCAGCTTTCATTATTGGCTGCCTGATTAACGAGGCTGTTGCTGCCACCAACCTGCAGGATTACATGGCTAGCATAACGTGCCAACGTTGCATGTCCTGCAGTAACAAATACTTTCATCAACAGCAGCAATGTTTTACACACAGTTACTTCATCAACAGTATCAATATCTTACACATGGCTACTGCATCGACAGTATTATGTCAAACTAAGAATTATTTCCACTCGTCTTTATGCATATAAGTAAAGTTCACTTGGCACTTCAATATTTTTTAAACATCAATTTAAAATGTGCTAACTAAACAGTGTTACTTACCTGAACAGTGAACAACACAGAGCCAGACACAGACACATCTTACCTGTAAAACAAAATTTAGGTATTAATTCAATGTATCAATGGAATTCTGTGACAAACTGTCAACATCCTATACCAGTCATCAGTTCGGTACCTAGTTTTGAGTCTCTGTCCCAGATCATAACACTAAGCTGACCTGATTATACAAGCTGTTAGTGCTGGCAGCACGCAATCCTAATAGTCTGACCGATCAAGCCATCAACGTGTCGAAGCAATGCTTAATTTCTTTCGCATACTCGACTGGTAGGTAAGGCTGGTCTGTTTTGTTCTGGTGTCAGAGTGGTTAACATGAGCTGTTCTGATGTCAGAATGATTGATATAACATAAGAACATATGAAGAGAGGAGCACTACAGTATGTCTACTGGTCTTGATACAAATTGCGTTCAAAGTCTTCAGTTGGCGCCTGTGAAGGAGAGAGACTCATATTTTAAGCAAAATCTTCAATTCACATTTATTAGCGGAATTTTGCTTCACAGTTTTAACATACAGATTAACCACAAGCAGACACACAATCTCAAAGCAAGCACATTAACACAAATTAACTGCGAAACTTAACATAAAATTAACTGTAAGAGGAAGCAATAAGAAGCAACGACATGCACATAAATCTAAAATTATAAACATTAAATAGCACGAAGTAACATTTATAATTATAAAGAATGATTAAGATAATAACAGCGGCACTTGGACTGAGAAAAGTATGGATGCACAGGCGAACACAAAGAAGCTCACTCACGCACAACACTTGCTCAGGTGGTAGTACTGTGCACTAAACAACATTGGATTAGTCCCGCTGGAGGTCAACATGCACTCACCCTTGACACTCAATTTCTCTTTCTCTCTCGTCATCCTCTTTTCTTTTTCCTCCTTCTTTCCCCAGGAACAGGTGATGCTGAAACCTCTACTTCTACGTTTTCAGGAACATACCTGTGATAGAGTTCGAGAGGTTTTCTTCTAGTGAATCCCAGCGTGATTGTCCACGCTACTGCTGTCCCCAGGTTCACATATCCATCAGAACCAGGACGAAGATGATTCCATTCGGATTATTAACCCTGGAAGGCATATAACCCAGGATAACTCTCAACAACCGAGCAGTGTGTTTTATTTCCACTGGGGTCCGATAATTACTTAGGATGCGACCCACAACAGTCAAATAACCCCTAAATACTTATTTACTACTAGGTGAGATGAGACAGCGGATGTAGGGAGACTTGCCCCAGTATCTCGCCGCGCCGAGGACTCAACCCGGGTTCTATCGGTTGTGAAAATAACCTTCAACTAAAAGACAAAATTACTCACCCCCCCGCTCCCCTCCCTTGAGCCCCGCCCCTCCCACTCACCACACTAACACACTCCACCAGTGTTACCAGGATACGAAACTTTCATTTACAGAGGTACGTACATTATAAACAAAGATACTTTTGTTTCCTTCATAACTTTTATCACTGCTTGCTGGCTGCTGCCATAGTTTCACTGATGTCAGGATTTCATGCTCCACACACTACATGTTTAAATCCTCCAGAAGGAAGTTGTGGTCACTTCAAGTTCGTCCGGTTATAAATAAGTCATTAACTTTTCCTTGCCCTTCAAGCTGAAACTAACATTTCTCAGCATCGCAGATATATTAAACAAAATAGGATATATCAGCAATGTGCTGCTACAGTAATTACACACTGGGAACAAAAACTGTTTCCCTATTATATTATGAAGAACAATAAGGCACAATACCGTGATTGGAATAATACACAAATAACTCGCACATAGAGTTGTTTTACCATGCTCCATCATGCAGGATGATTGTTCTACCATGCTCCATCATGCAGGATGATTGTTCTACCATGCTCCATCATGCAGGATGATTGTTCTACCATGCTCCATCATGCAGGATGATTGTTCTACCATGCTTCATCATGCAGGATGATTGTTCTACCATGCTCCATCATGCAGGATGATTGTTCTACCATGTTTCATCATGCAGGATGATTGTTCTACCATGTTTCATCATGCAGGATGATTGTTCTACCATGCTTCATCATGCAGGATGATTGTTCTACCATGCTTCATCATGCAGGATGATTGTTCTACCATGCTTCATCATGCAGGATGATTGTTCTACCATGCTTCATCATGCAGGATGATTGTTCTACCATGTTTCATCATGCAGGATGATTGTTCTACCATGCTTCATCATGCAGGATGATTGTTCTACCATGTTTCATCATGCAGGATGATTGTTCTACCATGCTTCATCATGCAGGATGATTGTTCTACCATGTTTCATCAAGCAGGATGATTGTTCTACCATGCTTCATCATGCAGGATGATTGTTCTACCATGTTTCATCATGCAGGATGATTGTTCTACCATGCTTCATCATGCAGGATGATTGTTCTACCATGCTTCATCATGCAGGATGATTGTTCTACCATGTTTCATCATGCAGGATGATTGTTCTACCATGCTTCATCATGCAGGATGATTGTTCTACCATGTTTCATCATGCAGGATGATTGTTCTACCATGCTTCATCATGCAGGATGATTGTTCTACCATGTTTCATCATGCAGGATGATTGTTCTACCATGCTTCATCATGCAGGATGATTGTTCTACCATGCTTCATCATGCAGGATGATTGTTCTACCATGCTTCATCATGCAGGATGATTGTTCTACCATGCTTCATCATGCAGGATGATTGTTCTACCATGCTTCATCATGCAGGATGACTGTTCTACCATGCTCCATCATGCAGGATGACTGTTCTACCATGCTTCATCATGCAGGATGATTGTTCTATCATGCTTCATCATGCAGGATGATTGTTCTACCATGTTTCATCATGCAGGATGATTGTTCTACCATGCTCCATCATGCAGGATGATTGTTCTACCATGCTTCATCATGCAGGATGATTGTTCTACCATGTTTCATCATGCAGGATGATTGTTCTACCATGCTTCATCATGCAGGATGATTGTTCTACCATGCTTCATCATGCAGGATGATTGTTCTACCATGCTTCATCATGCAGGATGATTGTTCTACCATGCTCCACCATGCAGGATGATTGTTCTACCATGCTTTATCATGCAGGATGTTTGTTCTACCATGCTCCATCATGCAGGATGACTGTTCTACCATGCTTCATGCAGGATGATTGTTCTATCATGCTTCATCATGCAGGATGATTGTTCTATCATGCTTCATCATGCAGGATGTTTGTTCTACCATGCTTCATCATGCAGGATGATTGTTCTACCATGCTCCATCATGCAGGATGATTGTTCTACCATGCTTCATCATGCAGGATGATTGTTCTACCATGCTTCATCATGCAGGATGATTGTTCTACCATGCTTCATCATGCAGGATGACTGTTCTACCATGCTCCATCATGCAGGATGACTGTTCTACCATGCTTCATCATGCAGGATGATTGTTCTATCATGCTTCATCATGCAGGATGACTGTTCTACCATGCTCCATCATGCAGGATGATTGTTCTACCATGCTCCATCATGCAGAATGATCTACCATGCTTCATCATGCAGAATGATTGTTCTATCATGCTCCACCACGCAGGATGATTGTTCTACCATGCTCCATCATGCAGGATGACTGTTCTACCATGCTTCATCATGCAGGATGATTGTTCTATCATGCTCCATCATGCAGGATGATTGTTCTACCATGTTTCATCATGCAGGATGATTGTTCTACCATGCTCCATCACGCAGGATGGTTGTTCTATTGTACTTCATCATGCAGGATGGTTGTTCTATTATACTTCCTGCAGGATGCTTGTTCTATTGTACTTCATCACGCAGGATGGTTGTTCTACCGTGCTCCATCATGTAGGGTGTTCTGTCATTCTCCACACAGAATGGTCGTTCTATCATACTCCATCACAGAATGGTTGTTCTATCATACTTCACGCAGGATTCGTGTTGTATCATACTCCTTGCAGGATATTGTTTAATCATACTCCATGCAGGATAGTTGTTCTATCATCTTACATCATGGAGGATGGTTATTCTATTATACTCCATTACACAGAATGGTTGTTCTATCATACTCCATCACGCAGGATGGTTGTTCTATCATACTCCATCACGCAGGATGGTTGTTCTATCATACTCCATCACGCAGGATGATTGTTCTATCATACTCCATCACGCAGGATAGGTGTTCTATAATACTCCATCACGCAGAATGGTTTTAAAAACATGTGTAGATTACTTTGAATAAAGCTTACTTTTTCACGGGTCCTACTAAGATTTGACGGGATCGTAGTCTTGCGGTTACAGAAAATGGAAGGCAGCCAGGCAGGTATCCAGGACTAACTGACTCATTTCACAACATAACTCGTCCTTACGTTTTTTTTTTTTTTTTTTTTTGACAATAATTTATGTTTAAACCCTCCTGCATCTGACAAAAATACTAAGACTCATCATAGTAACGTGGTAATGTTTACACACGTGGTGACAGTCAGGTAACGTGGTCATCACGCATCAGGTGTCTGGGAGCGAGCACAGATGTGTGAAAAAGTATCCCTAAACCTGATCTTGTTCACCTTGCTGGGAATATATACGTACCCAGGAGTCAGGCATCTGCTCTGTTGATAGCATCCTAGAACAGAGGACACAAAGACCCCAATGGAAATCAACCATATGCTTGGTTTTTTTTTTAGTTTTCCTGGATTATTAACCCTGAGGGGTTATTTACGCGAAGAAAGTTTTCTACTGTAAGGAGAATCCTTCAACTGTAGCATTAATTGTACATGCAGCAAAAACATCTTTATACAGAAAAATACTCATTCCCTGTTCAGGGTTAAAATAACAGGTAGATTAGCAGATAGGTTCAAATGGGCTAACAGTTAACAACACCCATTAAATAAGAATCTGCTTCGATAAAGAGAGAATTAAAAAAAAAAGATGGTGTTATGGGGTCTGCTAGTACTATATAACTTAAAAGTTTCTCACAACTTTAATAAGTGAAGACAATGCATTTTAGCTTCAAAAATAATAAATCAACAAAGAACAATGAACTGTTATTTTTATGAGAGACAAATACTTCGAAGTGCTCGAGGAGATGTAAATTCAACAACGAGGAGGATCAGTATTACAGACCAAAAAGCTATAGTGTAACGAACGAGCTAACAGTGCCCGGCCTACGAAAAAACTGACTTGCTACCGTAGACTTTACAAGGAATTTACACATAGTGGTGTAAACGACCTAATTCTTTGGACAATACAGATGACAGTGGAAGACAAAAATTACGTAATAATAAATCGCAATCATCATGACGGGTCAAAAGAGCACTTCGCACAAGGAAAATGTATTTATTTTTAGACATTGAACACATTTCACTTAGATAATGCATAATTATTTTAATTATTCCCACAGGATGATCTTGATAAGCAAGAGTACTTTGAAAAAAAAAGTCGAATATAACTTTCGTTTGTTTGTTTCACTGAGCAGAGACACTGATACTGGTGAATGTCTCCTGATTCAAAGAACTGAAGGAACCCTCTCCTTCCCATCAAACTTGACGCTTTATGACTCCTACAGGCTTTGCGCTTCCCGTAATAATAATAATAATAATAATAATAATAATAATAATAATAATAATAATCAGAATTTTATAATAATTTGCACTTGGGGAATCCTGGTTCTGAACCTGAACACCGAAATTACTCCATATGGCAACAGGAAACTTAGCAGACAGAGCAACATAACTCCACTAAAAAGCAGAGACGCGACAGGCACGCTAAAAGAGAATTGGATGAGTATCAGTGGTCCCATACTCTTCACTGCCCTCCTTGCACAAAAGAAATTACTAACAAACCTCTAGCGGTCTTCAAGAGGTAACTGGACAAGGTAATCAAACCAGTGCCTGACCAGCTGGGATGTGGTTTATACGCTGGATTGCGTGCGGCCAGCAGTAACAGCTTTGATCCTCCAAAATGACTGGTCTGGGACCGGGTCTCTGGGGGCGATGACCCCCGGAAACATCCTTCAGATATCCTTCAGGTGTTATTTTACGTAACAAGATACCCTGACATACTACATAGGATTATAATCTGTATTTATGTCCCTCGTTAATTGGGGAATCAAGTACACAGTGATCATGAGTGACCACAAGGCTGACTGCATTCAGTACTTTACACTCAGTTTCATCACTGTGTATACTACAAACTGCTAGATGTACTTGTACATAATCTTAAGCCTGGTTACTGCGTCTGTCACTCTGTGCCTATGTACATGTACTTATCTACGTTTTCATGAGGGGATTAATGTATGTTAGTTGCCATTTTGTCCTAGGCAATTGTCGATTAGACACTAGTCCTGTTGTATATGCGTGTATGTGTTAGTTATCATTTTGTGTGTGTGTGTGTGTGTGTGTGTGTGTGTGTGTGTGTGTGTGTGTGTGTGTGTGTGTGTGTGTGTACTTACCTAGTTGTGGTTGCAGGGGTCGAGTCACAGCTCCTAGCCTCGCCTCTTCACTGGTCGCTACTGGGTCACTCTTCCTGCTCCATGAGCTTTATCATATCCCTTTTTAAAGCTATGTATGGATCCTGCCTCCACTACATCATTTGCCAGACTATTCCACTTCCTGACAACTCTGTGACTTAAGAAATACTTCCTAGCATGTGTGTGTGTATTTGTGTGCGCGCACATTGGAAAACGTTGTTTTCGCACAATATTTAAATAGCATATAAACACATGTTTTCTTAGAGGCTGAACTGGTGTGCGGAATGTACTACAGTACCGTCTAAAGTAACTTGTAAGCAGTGTGACTCGTGAATCCCGCGTCACAGCCTCTGTCATGGCTTGCGTCGCCATTTCATCAGCGGTGCGTTGGAGCGTTACATGGTTGCGTTACATCATGAGGATGGAAAAAAATGAGGCAAGGTTGTAGTAATGAAACTCCTCACACAAACACACACCACAGTCACAAACACACACCACTGTCACACACACACACCACAGTCACTCACACACACCACTGTCTCACACACACACCACAGTCACTCACACACACACCACTTTCACATACACACACACACACCACAGTCACACACACACACACACACACACCACAGTCACGCACACATCACAGTCACACACACCAGTCACTCACACAAGACAGTCACATACCATAGTCACACACACACACACACGCACACGCACACGCACACGCACACACACACACATACACACACACACACACACACACACACACACACACGCACAAGGTTAGTTCCAGAGCTAAGGGTAATGTCCTATGAAGAAAGGTTGAGGGAAATCGGCCTGACGATACTGGAGGGCAAGAGGGATAGGGGAGACATGATAACGACATACAAAATACTGCGTGGAATAGACAAGGTGGACAGAGACAAGATGTTCCAGAGAGGGGACACAGAAACAAGGGGTCACTCTTGGAAGTTGAAGACTCAGATGAGTCACAGGGATGTTAGGAAGCAGTTCTTCAGTTATAGAGTGGTCAGGAAGTGGAACAGTCTGGCGAGCGATGTAGTGGAGGCAGGAACCATACATAGTTTTAAGACGAGGTATGATAAAGGCCATGGAGAAGGGAGAGAGAGGACTTAGTAGCGACCAGTGAAGAGGCGGGACCAGAAGCTGAGTCTCGACCCTGCAACCACAACTGGGTGAGAACAATTAGGTGAGTACACACACACACACATGCACACACACACACACACACACACACACACACACACACACACACACACACACACACACACACACACACACACACACACACACACACTGTGAATCGAACCCTGCAACAACAATTAGGTGAGTACACCACGGTCATTCACACATATACCACAATCACTTACACTGTTATGTGACTAGTTACAACGAGGTACAGATTCAAGTTTAAAGCCACAGCAATGCTTGGATATACTTCGTCAATCCCAGGGTAGTAGGGAAATAGAATGAACTACGAAGATGTGTAAGTGGTGGAGACAATCTACATACACAGTTTAAAAACAAATATGATAATACCCAGGGCCAGAAAGCAGATATGGCGGTCGATAAAGTTTATGAGGGGCCAGGAGCCCAGCCATGACCCCTGCACATACAAATAGGTAAATACAGTTACTCACAAAACCCTGTCAGTCCTAGGCTCTCTCCTTGTGATGCTGGAAGTCTAATCACCTCGTTATAACCCATTACAGAGCTGATATTGCTGTGAGCTCACTATCTGACTCATTATTGTCTTGTTAGCAGTATCGGAAATGGCTTAACCAGAATAAATGGCATTAATAGCACCAGCTACAACAGCAATAGCTGCAACAGCGGCGGCGGCAGCAGCAGCAGCAGCAGAAGCAGTAGCAGTATTAGCAACAGCAAGAGAAGCAGAATCACAAGCAAAATCAGAAGCAGCAATCACAGCAGCAGTAGCAACAACAGAAGCAGAATCAAAAGCAATAGCAGAAGCGACAACAAAAGCACCAGCAGAGCTAAAAGCAGCAGGAGCAGCAGAAGCGCTGACGTGGCTGAAGCAATAGCTCAATAAGATATATAAAAAAAATCTGAGCAATTATGCTAAACTTACTTCTAAGAGGAGAAAAATGTATTTGTGCATATAACAATAGTGTAAATGCACCCAGGGGACTTTTTTTTTTTAACCCACCCGGGAGGTGGTTAAATGAGATACTACAGCGTCCGCACCATGTGTATAGGATGTACAACAAATAAGCTATTTCAGCGGCGAAATTTAATTTAATCCTCTCTCCCTATCTCTCTGCTTCCCTCCCTCATTCTCCCTCTCCCTCACTCCGTCTCCCATCTCCCCAACCCCCAATAACATGATTATAGCTACTAAATTGCACCCCTTATTTCCTAGTTACTGCACAAATTTCATTAGCTACTTCCCTAATATACCTCGCCCATAGCTGCGATACATCAACACACTCCAAGTTCACCTCCCGGCAGTTTACCCATCAACCAAGGTTTGTTCAACGTTCTTACAACGTCGGTTTGTCACTCGTTTTTCCCGGCAGTGAGACACTCGATAAGTTTTTATTCACAGTAGTGGAGCCAGCGGTGCGGTCACGGTAACCAGGCCAAGAACATGGGGGTGTGTCCTGCAGGGATAGTGATTGTAGCGCTCTTGATGTATGAACGACAAGTGAAGAGGTACATGGGAGTACGTGTGAATGGCTGACAGCAGAAGAATTTAGAATCCACACCGGCGCTATCTGCTGAGGACTATCTGTTTTTATCTTGATTAAGGACTATCAACTATCTAGATAGCTGAGGCAAGAATAGTACAGCAGAATTAGTAAAGCGGAGCTAGGAAGACGTAGTAGAGGGTGTTACCAAACCTAACCTAAACTATCATACTATAAATGGTATATAATTTCCGCAAATTGATGAGTAAAACACATGGAACACTAAGTATCTTCAATGATGAAACGTTTCGCCTACGATGAAGGTTTCATCAGTAGAATACAGGGATGAATTACATTCCTGGAGACAGAAGACGATGTAGAGAGGAGAGGTAATCAATCCCTCAAAGCTGCCATCTTCGTGAACTGGTGTTATATCACTGATTTTTAATGACTGCGGGATGACCTGTGCCCAGGCTTCTCCTCCACAAAATATATAAGTCATGTGATAACAGTTTCCTGAACTTCTTGAAGAATATGGAGTTCCAAGAGTCAGGTGAGGTGCATGTGCAAGAAATCAATGGCATCTTCGAAGTCCAGTGGGGTTAGGATAATATTACAGTTTATGGAGATATCTGTAGATATCTGTTTCGAGAGTTTTCGTACTCCCGCAGCCCGGCCTCGGACCAGGCATGTCTGGTGTCTGTCTGATCAACGTGACTGTTACTGACGGCAGCCCGCTGGCCCCTATATTCATCACAGCCTGGTTGATCCAGCAACTGTTGGAGGAAACTGTTGAATATACTACTGAAGACTTCTACACTTGTTCCGACAGTGTTTCTTATATCCTCTACTAAGACATTAAAATATCTGGGACCATGGATGTTGATACAATGTTCTCTTGTAACTAAGGTGTCCCTGCCTTTCACTGAGTTTATTTTTGCTTTCGCCCGTATCTTTCACTCCAGTATGTTAAGGGAGTGTGCAGATTTGGGATCAGACATTTAAGCATTTTCCACGTATATACTGTACTATCATGTATCTGGTCTGGGACCAGGCCACGGAAGCACTGACCTCCAGCGAGTGCATATTAAGGACTTTCGGGTATCCGCAGTAATTTAAATGATTTACTGGTTCTCCAGGAGCCGTCAATAATCTATGAATCTCTTCCACTCTGATATCTTTCCTGACCTGAATGAATCCATCAACAGTGACCAATACTCCAAGTGAGAGTATTGGTCCTGGTTGTCGTAACATTTAGTTTATTGTGTTCTATGAAAGAAACGTCCACTGACTTTTTATTTCCGGGTCCTTTATGTGTCCGTTTCATTCTATTTGGTAATCCTCTTGCATTCTGTATGGTGTCTCTTTTGCGTTCTTCATTTTTTCCATATCTGAGTAGTTGGAACTTGTTACCAGTGAACATCACTGCCCACTGAAAGACACTGATATCTTCTTGCAGTTTTTCCATGTCTTCTACTGTGGTAATTTTCATGTTTATTTTGGTATCATTTGCAAGTGATATATGTTCCATGTCCTTTAATCAAGGGCCCAATATTAGATGTGTTTTTTGCCCTGGATTTTGCGTCTGAGACGTATTTTGGATTTCTTTAAATTTCAGTTATGGCTTTTTGCTCCATCTCTCCTGGACTCTGTATGTTGGTTACCTGTAAGTTAACTGTAATCATTGCAGGTAATCATGACCGCCCAAAGCCTGGTCCCAGACCAGGACTCCTGGTTGTTGGCCTGAATGATGAGGCCAGCCCTCCTCAGTCCAATGTATGCGCCACACACCGGCTGATCAGGAACTGATTTAAGGAACCTTTCGAGTTCCCTCTTGAAGACAGCCAGGGGTCTGTTGGTAGTCGCCCTTATGCATAAAGGAAGGGTGCTGAAGAGTCGTTTTCCCTTTACAGTTACTGAACTCTCTCTCTTAGTATATGCTTCATCCATCAGAGTTTGCTGCCATTCAGAAGCTCTATTATCTGTCGTCTTCACCTACAGAGTGCGTGCTTGTCCTTTTCCAACGTGCAACTTCTCCTTCATAATGATATGTTTTTGGAGCATACTTCCAGTGCCACTTAGCACTCTCAAAATACTTTTTCATGTACTTGTTTATCATATTCGCAGCAAATTTCAGTAAGCTCATGATTTATTAACTCCTAGTTAATGTTCTTGCTGTTAGAGTTAAATTTGTTAAATATACACTCAAGATTAAGTGTGTTTTGCTCGTCAGGGCCAGTGTGTGTGCATATCCGAATTTTTATTAGGTTGTGGTTGAGTTCACTGTCTTCGACTCATGAAAATATAAACACTTAAGCAATTAATGTGATCATTTATTGACAACGTTTCGCTCACTGCGTTAGCGAAACATTATCAATAAAGGATCACATTATACTGCTTAAGCGTTTATATTTCCACTGTGTCGGTATTTTATACCATTTATTTCCGTCTTCGACTCATAATGTTTCATACCAGGTCTTTATTATTTGTGAATATAAGGTCTAGAGTATTTTCTAATATGCTAGATTCTTATAATTTCTTGCTTCTCTTTTTGGCTCCTGCGACTTCTTATCTGTGTCATATCTACCGTGCACCGTTAAGCTCACACTTGCAGTTTGTCTTTTGTATTGAGAACGAGGATACAGTTACGTGCATTGTAATCACTAAAGCAGAAAATTACTGCATGTCAGACAAGAAACCAAGGTCATCACCACTAATTCCGCTGCCGCCACCCCCAGTGGTATAGCCACTACCACCCTCCTGTGTTATAGCCATCACCCCCTGTGTTATAGCCACCACCACCCCCTGTGCTATAGCCACTACCACCCCCCTGTGTTATAGCCACCACCACCCCCGGTGTTATAGCCACCACCACCCCCCTGTGGAATAGCCAGCACTACCCTCTGTTGTATAACTACCACCATCCCATGTGGTATAGCCTCCACCAGCACAACTAGCACCAACACCACCACCACCACCACTATGACTTAGGGGTTACATAACAGGGTAATAATATGTGTGTTGCGCTCTGCTCCTTAAGGGACCACAACTCTTCAACGCCCTCCTTCAACCATAAGGGAGGATCACCAATAAACCCCCAGCTGTCTTCAATAGGGAACTCGACAGATCTCTGAAAACAATTCCTGATCAGCCGCGTTGTGGTGCATACGCTGGACTGCGGGCGGTGGGCACTAACAGCTTGATCCATCAGGTCAGCAACCAGAAGGTTTAGTCTAGGACCGGGCTGCAGGGGCGGTGACCTCCGAAAGTGACTCCAGGGAGTTGTAGTACTGTACATTCAGGGTGAAGCGCGAAGAAGCATCCATAACAAAGTTAAATTCCCAGGGGCACGGCGGTTTTCCTTAGCACTTACCACAGTATTAGTGCTATACAATACCGAAACATAGATGAGAAATACACATGTGTAACACCTGGGTATCTTCACTGTCGAAAATTATCGAATACACAGATGACCACACACTGGATACAGCAGAAGCACATACAGGTAAAGGTTTGGGGTGATTAGTCGCCTTTGTAGCCGACTGAAGAAGCCTGCACTAGCGAAAAGATTCAACAATAAAAATACCCAGGAGGAAATAATAACTAGGACTGAGTATACTACAAACTCTGATCGCACAACAGAGCGGAAAAGTAATGTGAAGGACCTGGGTGTGGTAATGTCCGAAGATCTCACCTTGAAGGACCACAACAATGCCACTATCACATCTGCGAGGAAACTGATAGGATGGATAATGAGAACATTCAAGACAAGAGATGACAAGTCAATGATGATCCTTTTTAAATCACTTGTTCTCTCTATGCTGGAATACTGCTGCACATTAACATTCCCATTCAAGGCAGGTGAAATTGCAGATCTAGAGAATGTACAGAGAACCTTTACTGCACGTATAAGTTCCATTAAACACCTTAACTACTGGGAACGCCTGGGAGCACTTGACTTGTACTCAGTGGAGCGCAGGCGAGAGAGATATATCATAATCTACACTTGGAAGATTCTGGAACGACTGGTCCCTAATATGCACACAGAAATCACTCCATATGAAAGCAAAAGACTTGGCAGGCGATGCAACATACCCCCAGTGAAAAGTAGGGGCGCCACTGATACACTAAGAGAAAACTCAATAAGTGTCCGGAACCCAAGACTGTTCAACAGCCTCCCACCAGCAATAAGGGACATTAACAGTAGACCCCTGTTTGTCTTCAAGAGGGAGCTGGATAGATACTTAAAGTCGGTGCCGGATCGGCTGGGCTGTGGTTCGTACGTTGGACTGCGTGCGGCCAGCAGTAACAGCCTCGTTGGTCAGGCCCTGATCCACCGGGAGGCCTGGTCGTGGACCGGGCCGCGGGGGCGTTGATCCCCGGAATACCCATCCAGGTAGACCCAACTGCTGCACATGTCTTATTCATCCCTTTAATTCTTATATTCTAAATACGGCTTTCCTTGCTTGACAGAACCAGGTCCAGCAAGTTGTTCTCTTTAACTGGCTGGGGCAACATACTGCTTTAGAGAGCAGTCCTGGACTACTTCGAATTGTAGGATTAGATTGTGCGTCACACAACTCCAGTTGACATTAATTAAAATCAGCCAGGTGAGAGAGATGAAGGAAATGGAGGCAGGAAGTGTGGAGGAAACTATAACACAGAGAAAGAACGCTAACGAGCGAGGGAGAATTGGACGTGGAGGACAAGAAAGACAAATAATGGAGGGGTGAGAGGAAGGGAAAACATGTACGAGGCAGGTGGTGGTGAAGGATAGGAGACACTACACGGTATATAGCGAGGGAGAGAGGGAGGGTGTGAGTGAATGAAGGAACAAGAGGAAGCCTAACTGAATGAGAGAGAGAGAGAGAGAGAGAGAGAGAGAGAGAGACTCGAGTCTGGAACACATTCGTACAGCATAATGATGTCAACGAGATAAAGTCAGTCGATCAAATCAAAATGCTGGCCCACAGATGACTCCAACTTCATCCTGTTCCCTACTTGTATGTTTCATAACAATAAAATGCTTTCAAATGAGCTGATGTAGGTAACAGCTATTAGCTTGTCAATAAAATTAGGAATCCTTAACTTGTAAATAGCTTGTCAATAAAGTTAGGGATCCTTAAACTAACCTTGTCAAACCCTGTGTAAAAAAAAAAAAAAAAGAGGGAGGGGAGAGTTGGAGGGGGAGAGGGGGAGAGAGAGGAAATTGGGAGAGGGAGAAAGGATGGAGAGTGAAACAGAGAGGGAGGGGGGGTAACAGGAAGTGAGTCACAAAAGAGGATATAACAATCTAGGGTCGACCTGAGGAGAAACCTTCCGAATCCTAACTCAAATTCTTCCTTCCCCTCACTCTCCTCCCTCATACCTATCATGCCTCTCCTCCCCTTCTTCCTACTCTTTAAATGCTGTTTATCTTTCCTTTCCCTCTTCTACAAAATTTGTTTACCCGTTTCTTCTCGTTCCTTCACATTTTTTTTCTTTCCTCTTCTCCACTCTTTCCTTTCTTGTTCGTTCTTTCTTTTCTCATTATCCCGTCTCTCTCAACTTCCTATGTTCTTTGATTTCTCATTATATTCCCTTTGTTTCCTCTTCCTTGTTTTCTTGTCCCTCTCCCACTCACTTTTCCGTGTTGCCTCTATTTATTTTTTGTTCCTTTTCCCCTCTTCTTCTCGTCCTAATCTGCAGATATTATCAAATATATCTTCCTCCTCCTTTTTCCTTTCCTCTCTCACCCCCCCCCCCACCACTGACTTCGCCTTCTCCACGTCCTCCTTGTTAGTGGTACTTCCAATTTTCAAGGTTTGTACAATAACCACAAGTGGTTTTCTTGCCTCTCATCGAACTTAAAACATAGTTAGCCAGACGTGATTCACAAGAGGTAAAACACACACACATGATCACATGTAAGCACTCGCCCAACCTTGTACGCGCGAACGTACGTAATTGCATGCAAGGACACACATAAACACACGCAACCAGGCACGCACGTGTTGAAACTAGACCTGTGCATGTGAAAGCCCAAATACAACACGGTAAGGACAGATTAGTGAACGCACACACAACGATCGATACTAGCACCACTACTGTTCTTGTCAAGGATGGTGGAATCTTGTGTGTTTACTCACCCCGTTGTATTCATTGAGTTGTGTTTGCAGAGGTCGATACTCATCTCCTGACCCCACCACCAAGACCACCTTGATCGGCATCATTAATTTCTGGCCTCTTAGGCCTTATCATATCTACTCTTGAAGCTGTGTGTTGCGTTTATCTCTACCACTGCCTCGCCCAAGTCACTCCATTTTCAACCACCCTAAGACTAATGAAATACATCCCTAAGGCTCATTTGTATTTTCAGCTTCTATATGTGCTCCCTTGATACTGACTCTCTTAATTCAGTCTGTCCCTATCTGCCTTACCTATTAACCTTAAGTTTTTGTATGTCGTAATTATGTCTCCCATTGTTCTCCCTTCTAAGGACGTCAGGTTTAGTTCCTTCAATCTCTCACTTCGGGTACTAGCCTGGTCGCAAACATTTGGACATTTTTGAGCTTTGTCACGTGACTGACCTGGAGCTGGTTCATGCTGTAGCTGAGAACTCAATGATTGCCCTTACATATGTTGTATATAAAAATCTGAAGGATTATTTATTCAAGTTTCTGAATGCTATTCTGAGGTTTGCTAATCTTGCATAAGCTGCTGATGATATACGGTTTATGTGTACTTCTGGTTATATGCTTAGTGCTATATTCATCCCCAGGTCCTTTTCACTCTCGGATATTTGCAACTTCTCTCCGCCAGTGTTGCTCTCTCTCTCTCTCTCTCTCTGTTTTTACGCAGACCATGTGAAGATACTGACATTACTATGAGCGGACGAGGTTAGAAACGGCCTCCAAGAAGACTCCCCTTTGATCTTTTTTTTTGGGGGGAGTTTTCCTACTCCATCACAACCTGGTTGATCTGGCACACCGCGGAGGAAGTAATATAGTTTCCTCCACACCGGTTTCAGCAACATTTCTGATGTCTGCTGGTAGCAGATTGAAAAGTGTAGGCTCAAGGGTGTTGATACAGGGCTCTTGTATTTTGCCCGTGGTTCCCTACTTATTCACTGGGTCTATTTTTATAATTCCTTCTCTATTTCTTATTCCAGTACGTTATGATAGTGTGCAGATTTTGGAACAGGCCTTCTGGTATTTTGCATATTATTTTGCATATTTCTTACTAGAGATTACATATTCTGTTCTTTGAGGCGTTCCCTGTAGTTCCCTGAAGTCTTACCGAGTATATGCGGGCAGTAAACGCTCTCTGTATTTTGTCCAGCTCTGATATATCACCCGCTCTAAATGGCAGTCAACTCTGAGCAGTACTGTGTGTGTGTGTGTGTGAGAGAGAGAGAGAGAGAGAGAGAGAGAGAGAGAGAGAGAGAGAGAGAGAGAGAGAGAGAGAGAGAGAGAGAGAGAGAGAGAGAGAGAGAGAGAGACAGACAGAGACAGAGACAGAGACAGAGAGACAGAGAGAGACAGAGAGAGACAGAGATACAGAGAGACAGAGCACTGGCATTATCTCTTGTTTTGAAAGTTCTCATTAACTACCCTGTCATTTCCCTGGCCTTCACAGCGTTCACTTTCGTGCGTTCTTTAAAAGATAAGTCAGCTGACCTGAACAGGTTGTAGGGCTGGTTAAGTAAAGTAGCTGCTGGAGTTCAATCAGAATAATACTGCAAGATCATTCAAGCTGGGAAAGGAGAAAGGAGACTGAGGCGTACTGATCGGGAGAAAAGGAACCAGAAACATCTATAAAAGACTCGAAAAATAAACATATATACGTAATGCAGAAGGAACACTCAGCCGTATAAATTCGGCAGTCAATGCAAGGCTAATAAATATCCGAACAACTTTCAGGAAACTCGATAAAGAATTCTCTAAGTGATTCTTAAAGTGTTTATACACTGTTTTTGTTAAACCCAAATATTTTAACCAGAGGAGACCAGATCTGAAGGGTATGAACTATGAGGAGAGACTAAATTAACTGAACCCCGCGACTCTGGAAGGAAAGAGGAGCAGAGAAGAAATTATTACGACATACATGATATAAACTAAGAGAAACAGGTTAGCCAGATAGAGACAAAATGTTAGAAATGCGAGGACCAAAAAGGGAACACTAATGAAGTTCAAAATGCAGAGAAATCACAGGGATGTTAGGAAATACTTTTATAGTCTCAAAGATATAGGGAAGTGGGAGTGAGTTGCCAGGATAACGAACAGGAAATGGATAGAAATAGATCAGGAGCTACTAAACATCAGTGTTGAAGGATGTTGGGGTCACATAAGGCGTGCCAAGGTAAACAGTTTTCACAATTGTTAAGTCCATGTTAGAGAAAAAAAAATGTATAGAGTTTTCACTGACCTTCCTCCGTTTATAATTAACTGCTCAGTAATTTTAACGTGGACAGAGAGGGTAAAAATGTTGATGGGGGATTGCTTAAAACAAACAAAATGCTTAAGCAAACATCTTCAAGATGATGGAAGTAAATACAGAGAGGAGTGCTGCCTGCATGTCAACGAGAGACAAACGTGCCCTTTACACCCGCTTCTCTCTGTGAAACCTGACCTCACACGCCTGTCCACACCGTACTAATAGAGGGAATTATTTCTCCTTGTTTATACCTTGTTGATAACATTACCACAATGGACTCGGGTTAAGCTTGTTTCTCTACCGTTCTTCGTTTTCTAATCGGAAAAAACTGACGTGGGTCTTTGTCGGTCGCAAGTTGATCTATTTAGTGACGTAGAAACTATGACGGGGAGGCGGCAAGGTGATGTCTATTTCGTGTTTAGCAAAACTGGAAGCACCAGAAATTTACTGCTACCATATTCTATATGATATTTACATAAATAAACTATCTATTTATCTCTAGAAAATAATGAATATCCAATGGGCTTCTTTATTAATTTAAGAAAAGTTTTTGACACTGTAGACAACAATATATTGTTGCTGAAACTATAACCTTATGGAAACAGAGAACATGTTCTTACTTTCAAAAAGTCCTGCATGACAGACAGACGGCAACATGTGACTGTCAATGGCACTACCTCGTATACCCAATCTATCAACATGGAGGTGCCACAGGACAGTGTCCTTGGCCCATTATCATTTCTCATCTAAATAAATCACTTGCCAAGTATTTCCCAGAAATTTAAACTTAAAAATACTCAGTTTAGCGTAAAAATAAATAATTTTCACATAGTAAGAGAAGACGAGGGAAAATTCTTAGGTATACGCCTTGACTTCAACTTGAAATTCAAGACTCACATCCAATATATATCTAACAAAATTTCGAAAATTGTGTTCATTCTATCAAAAATACGCTACTATGTTCATCAAGCAACATTACCAGCACTGTACTACTTGGTAATCTATCCCTGCCTCACTTATGGTATCTGGGCTTGAGGATCCCAACAGCAAACCACTTACAACCTATTGTGACCCAGCAGAAATCAGCTATTAGAATAATCACCTACTCAGTTTATAGCAAACATCCACTATTCAAAAGACTTAACTTACTCACCCTACAAAACATTTACACCTACTACTGTGCATGTTCTATACTTGTGTATAGAACATTTAGTACGAACTTCAACCCAGCGCTCCCACTCTTCCTGGAGAGCTGCAACTCAACACACAGACACAATACAAGAAACAAGTGCCTTTTTTTCAACATACCGCATGTTCGTCTCATCTTATCCAAAAACTCCAGGAGGATAAAAGGCCCCAAAATTTGGAGTTCCCTTCTTAAAAATGCAAAATGTTCCAACCCGCCACCTGCTTCTCTTGTCCTGCACCTAACCTAACTTCTGCATAGACTAATCATGTTAAAAACCAATTTATCAACATCAACCCTGTTTATCTAATTCATATTAGCATTTACATTACTGTTATCACTATCATCAGTTGAAGTTCATAACTCATAACCACTACAAACACTATAACAAATTGTCTTACAAAAATCATCCAAATTGTTGGAGTTAACATCAGAGACTGTAAACTTTAGCACTCAAGTAAACCAACTTAATTTCATGTCTGTAAATATAAGCTAATCTTAAAGCTATAAGCTAATCTTAAGGTTATAAGAAAATTTTAAGGCTGCCCGAAATGCTCCGTACACCAGGGACTTTCTATAAGGTATGCCAAAAATGTTAACAATTTCTATGCTAATTACATCACAGCCTGGCCGATCAAGCACCTCCTGTAGAAGCTTATCTAGTTTTGTCTTCGAGGCGTCCGCCTCTAAAAATATTGGAGAGACAGAACTCCGATGTTGATATTTTTTTTTGTGATTTACCACTCTTAATTCTTACTACAGTGATGCCAAAAGGACAACCGGAGTGATTATGGTGTTCCTACTTCTTGCTGAGGAGGTTCCATAAGCATAACCAGAGTGACTGTGACACTGCTTCTTATTATTGTCAGGTGTGTCATAAGTACAACTGTTGTTTCCGGAACATCCCACTTCTAACTATACTGGTACCAAGAACACTGTTTCTGGCACCAGTACTCACTGCAGTGGGTGTCAAAAGCATAACTAGAGAACAGTGTTAATAACAGACTTCACCACCTGTCTTCAACGGTAAACAGGTTGAAGAAACATTATCGCTGAAGAGGAGTTCATTTGTAGCCTCTGTTTGGCTTCATCTGTGAGAGATTATAGAACCTCACATTGTAATAATTGTTTCCAGTATAGGAAAGCCACACGTTGCAGAACAAACTTTTACTACGACAACAGAAGCTTCTTCTGCAACATGTCATTCTTCACTATTGTCAGCAGTAAGATATTTGCATCTAGCCTGTTTTTCTCTTTATGAACTCCGGCGACTGAGTGTTTTACAAGTGCTGCCTGTACCAATAACCGCCAGGGGGCGGCCAGCAGCAACAGCCTGGTTGACAAGATAAGCACCAGACAAACCTGGCCCAGAGCCGGGCTCTAAAGTAGAAAAACTCTCGAAACTAATCAAAGGTAAGAGTCGAGACGGGGCTGCAGAGCAGTGACACCCAGAAAATCAACAGGCAGATAATTATATATTCTGTTTACCTAAATAAAACATTTTGCTACAGTAACATTCATATATCAGAGTAATGCTTTATATAAGGTATGTGTACTACATGATGAACCAAACTCGTGTGGGACATCTAGTCCAAAGATTTTGCAGACTTGATTCTCCGTCTGCTAATCACGGCTCGACAACTGTCCAATCAACCTGTTGATAGTGTCTTATTTGTGGACAGCTTCGTAATCAGCAAAGGCATCTTATACATCAGAAATATACCAACAATATATTTTAAACATCCAAAGAATTTACTCATTGTCCTTTATCCATAAATTTAAAAAGTACACGTTAAAAACCATTAGAGAGACGTTTTGTAATATATATGTCGTGCCGAATATGTAAAACTGGTCAATTAGCAAGAACTCATTTAAAATTAAGTCCTTTAAAAAATTTTCTGTTATACGTTTAAAGATATATTTTTTCATTAATGTAAATGTAAAAAATTTTAATTTTGCACCAAAAGAATCTTAGAAAACTTACCTAACCTTATTATAACAAGAGCAATTTATTTTAGCCTAACCCAACTAAATATATTTTAGATTTGTTTACAGTAATTTAATACTAAACAAACACAGTGAAATACATATTTTTCGTTAGGTTCAGAATGATTTTGACGAAATTATTGCATACACAAATTTCCACTTGTCCTATATGGCAAGATGAACGTTGCTATTTAAGCCAAGATCGCAAGTTCTGCCTATTCGGCACGACATTATATATATATATATATATATATATATATATATATATATATATATATATATATATATATATATATATATATATATATATATATATATATAATTAGATTTTTATGTAAAGTGACATTTTATAAAGCGTAGAATTTATACCAGGAATGGAAATGCAATATGATAAATAAGACACAAGTGTAATACCTGGGTATCTTCTGAAGACGTCTGCCGAACAGTCTCTTTATTAATCAATACATAAGTTATATGAAGTTGTACAAACTGAAAAGAGAGTAGAAGACGAGGTAATCAGTCACTTCGGCTAGATGAATACCTTCACTACCCTATCCATCACTCCCTACGAAAGTAAAGACTGGGCAGGCGATGCAAAATGCCCCCAATTAAAAGTAGGGGCGCCATTGGTACACTAAGGGAAAACACCATAAGTGTCCGGGGCCCAAGACTGTTCAACAGCCTCCCATCAAGCATTAGGGGAATTACCAATAAACCCCTGGCTGCCTTCAAGAGAGAGCTGGACAGATACCTAAAGTCAGTGCCGGATCAGCGGGGCTGTGGCTCGTACGTTGGACTGCGTGCGGCCAGCAATAACAGCCTGGTTGATCAGACCCTGATCCACCGGGAGGCCTGGTCATGGACCGGGCCGCGGGGGCGTTGATCCCCGGAATAACCTCCAGGTATCCTTGATGAATCTGAAGCAAGACTACAGTAGTGAACACCTTCCTTTAGTCTGAGGAATTGATTATCTCGTCTTCATTTCTTTCTATTTTCTAAACCTTCAAATATTGAATTTATAAAGCTAGTGGTTAGTGATACGTCTTTCAGAATAAAGATACCCAGGTGCTGCATATGTGACTTATTATCAACTTGTCGGTACTGTATACCTGTGGCCACTTTCTAGTGTTTCTACTCTCGCAGCCTGGCCTGGAGCAAGGCTTTTTTTCTGTTGACTGCCTGTTGAACTAGGCTGTTGGCAAAACCTGGAGTACTAGGTACCTTGGGCCACATCAGACAGCCAGGGAATAGTGTTGAACAAGCACTTGATTCCCTGATCCGTGTCAAGAGATGCCTCACGGTCGACCAGGAGAACGAGGAGCTGACTGGGGGAGGGAGGTGGTGGAGTACGATGGTTGGGTCAAAGTAAGCATTATCACGTGCTACACCATAACCTCTACACCATGGCCTTTACATCATAATCTCGACACCATAACCTCTACACCATGACGTCTCCACAATGTACACCATTATGCGATCATTTCTACACTAACGATAAAATCCGAGTGAGACATTTTAGGAGTTAAGAAAAAGAAAAAGTGGAGCGATGGTGATGCATACGACTGTAACAATATTATTATCAAGAATATACAATGATGTACGTGGCTTTAGTGACGTCTGCCACGGAACTTCAGTTACTACTGCCACGTATAACACGAAACCGGTCTCAATAAAGTCAGGGGGTGACCACCTCTGCAACCATCCCTTCAATGGGGTGAACTGATACTGAAGAGCTCTTGATGCAAGGAATCTGAGCTACTCTCTCCTTCCTGGCAATAAACTCACGTGTTGTATGACGGAAAGTGCTATATTGTCCATAGTGGTATAGCGCTTCTTATGTAAATCATAATAACTGAACAAATACGGTCGGGCGTGAAACAGTGAATGATAACTTCAAGTGGTTGTTACGTATCTCATGCCAGACTTGATATGACTGTTTTAAGTGTTGAAGTGAATGTAGTGACTAGTACAATGGTCACGTGAGTTTAGCAAATTGTTGAAGTGAGTGCAGCGAAATGCTGACGTGAGTGTAGTGAATTGCTGAGGTGAGTGTAAAATGCAGCATAACGTTGACGTGAGTGTAGAGAGTGTAGTAAAATGTTGAGGTGAGTGTAGAGAGTGCAGCAAAATGTTCAGGTGAGTGTAGAGAGTGCAGGAAAATGTTCAGGTGAGTGTAGAGAGTGCAGCAAAATGTTGAGGTGAGTGTAGAGAGTGCAGCAAAATGTTGAGGTGAGTGTAGAGAGTGCAGCAAAATGTTGAGATGAGTGTAGAGAGTGCAGCAAAATGTTGAGATGAGTGTAGAGAGTGCAGCAAAATGTTCAGGTGAGTGTAGAAAGTGCAGCAAAATGTTGAGGTGAGTGTAGAGAGTGCAGCAAAATGTTCAGGTGAGTGTAGAGAGTGCAGCAAAATGTTGAGGTGAGTGTAGAGAGTGCAGCAAAATGTTCAGGTGAGTGTAGAGAGTGCAGCAAAATGTTGAGGTGAGTGTAGAGAGTGCAGCAAAATGTTGAGGTGAGTGTAGAGAGTGCAGCAAAATGTTGAGGTGAGTGTAGAGAGTGCAGCAAAATGTTCAGGTGAGTGTAGAGAGTGCAGCAAAATGTTGAGGTGAGTGTAGAGAGTGTAGTAAAATGTTGAGGTGAGTGTAGAGAGTGCAGCAAAATGTTGAGGTGAGTGTAGAGAGTGCAGCAAAATGTTGAGGTGAGTGTAGAGAGTGCAGCAAAATGTTCAGGTGAGTGTAGAGAGTGCAGCAAAATGTTGAGGTGAGTGTAGAGAGTGTAGTAAAATGTTGAGGTGAGTGTAGACAGTGCAGCAAAATGTTGAGGTGAGTGTAGAGAGTGCAGCAAAATGTTCAGGTGAGTGTAGAGAGTGCAGCAAAATGTTGAGGTGAGTGTAGAGAGTGCAGCAAAATGTTGAGGTGAGTGTAGAGAGTGCAGCAAAATGTTCAGGTGAGTGTAGAGAGTGCAGCAAAATGTTGAGGTGAGTGTAGAGAGTGCAGCAAAATGTTGAGGTGAGTGTAGAGAGTGCAGCAAAATGTTAAGGTGAGTGTAGAGAGTGCAGCAAAATGTTGAGGTGAGTGTAGAGAGTGTAGTAAAATGTTGAGGTGAGTGTAGAGAGTGCAGCAAAATGTTGAGGTGAGTGTAGAGAGTGCAGCAAAATGTTGAGGTGAGTGTAGAGAGTGCAGCAAAATGTTGAGGTGAGTGTAGAGAGTGCAGCAAAATGTTGAGGTGAGTGTAGAGAGTGCAGCAAAATGTTAAGGTGAGTGTAGAGAGTGCAGCAAAATGTTAAGGTGAGTACAGTGTGTTTAACAAGGCGTGCGTTGCCTGTAGGCCGTCCTAACACACCAAGACCCCCATCAAGCACATACATCTATGTACACAAGTGAGAGTTATAGACTTGTGGAAGGTGAGAGGAGTGAAGGCTTCACTCAGGTGATGACCAGCTCTCACTGATACACTTCTCGCCACAACAATACAAGCTCAACTCTCTTAGTTATGTTTCACGCACCAACTTATATAAAAAAAACATTTAACTACAAATAATCATATTGAAAAAATAACAGCGACAGGTTCAGAGAGCACCAATAATCTTATTGATCAAGCAGTCAACAAGGTCTAGTTTAGGCCCGGGCAGCGGTGACGATCGTCACTACAACAATCACCTGGTCAACTTTAGTTAAGGTCATAATCGAGCTAAATGAAACTCTGGCTTCTTGATCTGACTCACCGTGGTCAACCTTCTCTATATTTATTCTCGGGCATTTTTAATTTAATATTAAAAATACCCATAACTCTTGCTAACTTTTCAATACCCTTTCAAAAATATTTCTCAAGAAACTGTTACACTTTTTTACAATATTTTTTTTTTTTAATTTCAACTTTTGCTGGTTAAGGATATTTCAACAAACTTTTTTTATTCCCAGCATAGTAAGGTCAGATTATTTCACTGTATGTTATAACTCAGTTCATTTGAGCACTGTGAGTGACGATATTGGCAGTGTTGTGGTAAACATGTTGCTGGGATAGTCTTCCTTCAGCACACTTACACAAGAGTGTTGAGACAACACCAAAGTTACAATAGTGAGCCAAGAGTGTGGGCGTGTGGGAGTGTGGGTGGGAGCGTCAACAAGGTAGGTCAACTGCTCCCAGCACATCTTAACGATGCTGCTTCTCGCATTTTGTTGCTCATCAACAATGGGGAAATTTCCCGAGACGCGTTTATTATTGTTTATTATAATTAGGAGTAGAGGTCAAAGAGCGCATGAAAGGAGAAGATAAGTCCACTTCAGTGGATCAAAAGCCTCTCACCAGCGTCAGTCTCTCCTATGATAACTCGCTCCATAAATTATAATTATAAAGATATGCTAAACCCAAGAGAGTCAAACTCTCCCGCTGTGTGGAGCTCTTGGTCATTTGACTGAACTCATCCGCTGCTGACTTAATAATTCTAGAAAATAAATTAAATATCTCATGATATAAGTTAATATTTTACACCCATTTAAGAAGTAATTATCACAGTTGTGTTAAACACACCTTTTACATGTACTGCGAGCAAGGTATGATGTTTTGTGCGTGCGTGCGTGCGTGTGTGTGTGTGTGTGTGTGTGTGGAGGGGGGATCAATAAAACTTGTGGTGTGTGTGTGACATCAGTAAAATTTGTGGTGTATACCTGGAGGGGAGGTTTAGGGGATCAACGCCCCGCAGCCCGGTCCATGACCAGGCCTCACGGTGAATCTGGGCCTAATCAACCATGCCATTACTGCTGGCCGCACGTAAACCATTGTACGAACCACAGCCCGGCTGGTCAGGTACTTACTTTAGGTGACAACCAGAAGTCTATTGGTACTCCCCCTTATGTATGCTGGGAGGCAGCATACATAAGGGGGAGTACCAATAGGCCCCTGGCATTTATTGTGTTCTCTTCGCGTACTCATGGCGCCCCTGATTCTCACTGAGGGGATGTCGCATCGCCTGCCAAGTCTTTTGCTTTCATAGGGAGTGATTTCCGTGTGCAGATTTGGGACTAGTCCTACGATTTTCCAAGTGTATATTATCATGACTTTCTCGCCTGCATTCCAGGGAGGACAAATCAAGGGACTTCAACCGTTCCCAGTAAATTACGTGCTTTATCGTATTTATATGTGCCTTGAAAGTTTTCTACATTCTCAAGGTCTGTAATTTCGCCTGCCTTGAAAGGGGCCGTTAGTGTACAGCAATATTCCAGCCTAGAGATTATTATTATAATCAAAACCAAGCGCTAAACCCATTAGGTCCAGTCTAGAGAGAACAAGCGATTTGAAGAGAATCATCATGGGCTTGCATCTCTAAGTTTTCAAGGTTCTCATTATCCATCCTATCATTTTCCTGACAGATGTGGTCAATACATTGTTGTGATCTTTGAAAATGAGATTCTCCGAGAGTAACATTCCCAGGTCCTTCACATTAGTTTTTTGCTCTACTGTGTGGATGGAATTTGTTTCATAGTGCGATACAGTTTTAATTTCCTCGAGTTTTCATAGAAGAGTAATTAAAATTTGTCTTCATTCAACTTCATACTGTTTTCTGTGGCCCTTTTAAAGATTTGGCTAATGTCAGCTTGGAGATCTGCAGTGTGTGTGTGACATCAACAATATTTGTGGTATGTGTGACATCAGTATCTTCAGAGCTACTACCCTCCTCTCTTAAATGCCTGTTCACTCAATAATTTTCTCTCCTTTTTAATTGTATTTGTTCTCGTTTTTTTTTCACTTTTTTTGCGCCTCCTTTTTCTTATAAAATATTGTCCTCTGTCTCTATGGGGAATCAGAAGAGAAGTTACTGAAGCTGATGGAGGAATTTAGGAGGATATGAAAAAGAAGGATATCGAAGGCGAAATGGACATACAAAAATATATTCGAGTATAGTAGGGAAGATTCCTGTGTATACGCATGATGTATGACCTTCGACAGTTGGAAGCAGTGGAAATGCAGTGTCTGAGTCTACCTGGAGGGTATTCCAGGGATCAACGCCCCCGCGACCCGGTCCATGACCAGGCCTCCTTGTGGATCAGGGCCTGATCAACTAGGCTGTTACTGCTGGACGCATGTAGTCCAACGTTCGAGCCACATCTCGGCTGATCCGGCATTGACTTTAGGTATTTGTCCAGCTCCCTCTTATGGCTGGGGTGAGGCTGTTGAACAATCTTGGGCCCCGGACACTTATTGTGTTTTCTCTTAGTGTGCTAATGGCGCCCCTACTTTTCATTGGGGGTATGTTGCATCGCCTGCCAAGTCTTGCTTTCATAGAGAGTGATTTCTGTGTGCAGATTAGTGACCAGTCCCTCTTGGATTTTCCAGGTGTAGATTATGATGTATCTCTCTCGTCTGCGCTCCAGTGAGTACAAGTCAAGTGCTTCCAAGCGTTCCCAGCAGTTAAGGTGTTTGATGGAACTTATATGTGCAGTAAAGGTTCTCTGTACATTCTCTAGATTTGCAATTTCAGTTGCCTTTAATGGGAATGTTAATGTGCAGCAGTATTCCAGCATAGAGAGAACAAGTGATTCAAAAAAGGATCATCATTGACTTGTCATCTCTTGTCTTGAACGTTCTCATTATCCATTATATCAGTTTCTTCGGAGATGTGATAGTGTCACTGTTGTGATCCTCAAAGGTGAGATCTTCGGACATTACCACTTCCAGGTCCTTCACATTACTTTTCCGCTCTACTGTGTCATTATAGTTAGTAGTATACTCAGTTCTAGCTATTATTTCCCCCAGTTTTCCACAGCGGAGTAGTTGGAATTTGTCTTCATTGAACATCATATTGTTCTCTGTCGCCCATTGGAAAACTTGGTTTATATCCTCCTGGAGATTTGCCGTGTCCTCAATGGATGACACTCTCATGCAGATCCTAGCATCATCTGATAAGGATAATACGGAGCTATGGTTTACATCTCTGTCTATGTCTGATATGAGGATGAGGAACAGGATGGGGGTGTGGTGGTATTAAAGTTATAAGTCACAGAGCTAGGGAAGCATTATTGAGAAGATGATTATATAGAAAAGATGGAGGATAGACTGATTAAAAGGGTGTATAAATTTGGGGCGGATGAGCAGTCGAGAAAACGTCATAGGCAGAGCTGGAAGGAGAGTGCCAAGACTCTTCGTGATATAGGATGAGCACCTAGCAGGCATGGGCAAGCATGCTATGATCTATTTTTTTTTTTTTTGGGGGGGGGGGGGGATTTGACGTGTTGAGTTTGAGCATATTAATATTTGTGATACGAATCAGGTGGGAATGTTGAAATCCGTGCTGTGTGTGAACTTTCAGAAATGCATTTAGGAAATGAGTGATGGTAAATACGTTTTCGTCATCCCTCTACTACTGTGGGAAATTACTGATGTTTCAAAAAATACAATTTTTGTCGGTCTTCACATCTACGACCTTAACAATTCCGCATTTCACTCATTTTTTGGCGTGACAACAAGACCACTCTGCGTTCCGAGCCAAGTCCTCTTCGTAACTGTTAACGAACTTTAACGGCCTTAAAAGCCTCGTAAAGCCAAACTTCACGGAAAGTCCAGCGGTTAACGATCACCCCAATTATCCGGCGCTTTGTTAGCAAGAAGGCGTTGGTTATTAGCACACAGCAGACCGGAAGTTTCCTGCACTCTGGCATGGTCCATTACCTAGAGAAGGGTGTGGGAGGAGCTAGCGCCAGGCAAGTGGCGGCTCACTACACTCTTCCTTCCACTACCTCGCTCAAGAAGGAATGTCTCGCCCACTTGGGATACTACTCTACTCGGCTCTTACACCAATAGAGCCGTCAAGGACCCACATTCCACACAAGGGACAGCTACATTTTACTAGAAATAGCAAGATTTTTTTTATTCGCATGAATTTTATCCTCCAGGGGTTCAATCTTTAGAAGTACACGATTATTATTACTTAATATTCTGCTTTATATTACCAGAGTAAACAGAATTCTGGAGTTTACCTGGAGAGGGTTTCGGGGGTCAACGCCCCCGCGGCCCGGTCTGAGACCAGGCCTCAAATAAATAGGAAATCGCTCTCGCAAAATAACAAGAGAATAGACAAGTACGAAACCAATATTTGTCACTGAGTGAGAAATTCTACTGAATATCAAAATTAATAAATAGTGTTAAGCCGGTTGTGTGTAATTGTTATAACCTCAGAGCTAACCATAGATGTGGGTACCATCCCAGCTCATCTGGTACCTCCATGAACTCGTAAGACAGCTGCACAATACCAATGTTCCCAAGATGTAATTCATACAGAATAAGGTATCCGAGCACTGCGGATGTTTCTAATACCTGGAGGTTACCTGGAGGTTATTCCGGGGATCAACGCCCCCGCGGCCCGGTTTACGACCAGGCCTCCCGATGGATCAGGGCCTGATCAACTAGGCTGTTACTGCTGGCCGCACGCAGTCCAACGTACGAGCCACAGCCCGGCTGATCCGGCACTGACTTTAGGTATCTGTCCAGCTCTCTCTTGAAGGCAGCCAGGGGTTTATTGGCAATTCCCCTAATGCTTGATGGGAGGCTGTTGAACAGTTTTGGGCCCCGGACACTTATGGTGTTTTCTCTTAGTGTACCAATGGCGCCCCTACTTTTTATTGGCGGCATTTTGCATCGCCTGCCCAGTCTTTTACTTTCGTAGGGAGTGATTTCTGTGTGCAGATTTGGGACCATTCCTTCCAAGATTTTCCAAGTGTAGATTATGATATATCTCTCCCTCCTGCGTTCCAACGAGTACAAGTCAAGTGCTTCCAAGCGTTCCCAGTAGTTAAGGTGCTTGACAGAACTTATACGTGCAGTAAAGGATCTCTGTACACTCTCTAGATCTGCGATTTCACCTGCTTTGTATGGAGATGTTAATGTACAACAGTATTCCAGCCTAGAGAGAACAAGTGATTTGAAAAGGATCATCATGGGCTTGGCATCTCTCGTTTTGAAAGTTCTCATTATCCATCCTATCATTTTCTTTGCACGTGCGATCGTGGCACTGTTGTGATCCTTGAAAGTGAGATCCTCAGACATTACTACTCCCAGGTCCCTTACATTATTTTTCCGCTCTATTGTATGGCCGGAGTCAGTAGCATACTCTGTTCTAGTTATTATCTCCTCCAGTTTTCCATAACGGAGTAGTTGGAATTTGTCCTCATTGAACATCATATTGTTTACCGTTGCCCACTGGAATGTGAGTCATATACAATATGGGAGAAGTGATGAGAAGTATAGAAAACTCCATGCTGTATAGTACGGTTAAAATCGAGCACGCATGTACACGCACAAAAAAACACAGAAACACACAACATACAGACACAACACACACACACACACACACACATCTCATCAACAGCAGCCAACATGGTTTCAGGGACGGGAAATCCTGTGTCACAAACCTACTGGAGTTCTATGACATGGTGACAGCAGTAAGACAAGAGAGAGAGGAGTGGGTGGATTGCATTTTCTTGGACTGCAAGAAGGCGTTTGACACAGTTCCACACAAGAGATTGGTGCAAAAACTGGAGGACCAAGCAGGGATAACAGGGAAGGCACTACAATGGATCAGGGAATACTTGTCAGGAAGACAGCAGCGAGTCATGGTTCGTGGCGAGGTGTCAGAGTGGGCACCTGTGACCAGCGGGGTCCTGCAGGGGTCAGTCCTAGGACCAGTGCTGTTTCTGGTATTTGTGAACGACATGACGGAAGGAATAGACTCTGAGGTGTCCCTGTTTGCAGATGACGTGAAGTTGATGAGAAGAATTCACTCGATCGAAGACCAGGCAGAACTACAAAGGGATCTGGACAGGCTGCAGACCTGGTCCAGCAATTGGCTCCTGGAGTTCAATCCCACCAAGTGCAAAGTCATGAAGATTGGGGAAGGGCAAAGAAGGCCGCAGACGGAGTACAGTCTAGGGGGTCAGAGACTACAAACCTCACTCAAGGAAAAAGATCTTGGGGTGAGTATAACACCAGGCACATCTCCTGAAGCGCACATCAACCAAATAACTGCTGCAGCATATGGGCGCCTAGCAAACCTCAGAACAGCATTCCGACATCTTAATAAGGAATCATTCAGGGCCCTGTACACCGTGTATGTTAGGCCTATATTGGAGTATGCGGCACCAGTTTGGAACCCACACCTAGCCAAGCACGTGAAGAAACTAGAGAAAGTGCAAAGGTTTGCAACAAGACTAGTCCCAGAGCTAAGAGGTATGTCCTACGAGGAGAGGTTAAGGGAAATCAACCTGACGACACTGGAGGACAGGAGAGATAGGGGGGACATGATAACGACATACAAAATACTGAGAGGAATTGACAAGGTGGACAAAGACAGGATGTTCCAGAGATTGAACACAGTAACAAGGGGACACAGTTGGAAGCTGAAGACACAGATGAATCACAGGGATGTTAGGAAGTATTTCTTCAGCCACAGAGTAGTCAGTAAGTGGAATAGTTTGGGAAGCGATGTAGTGGAGGCAGGATCCATACATAGCTTTAAGCAGAGGTATGATAAAGCTCACGGCTCAGGGAGAGTGACCTAGTAGCGATCAGTGAAGAGGCGGGGCCAGGAGCTCGGACTCGACCCCCGCAACCTCAACTAGGTGAGTACAACTAGGTGAGTACACACACACACACACACACACACACACACATACACACGACATACAAGAGGACATGTGCCTTTAACATCTGGTAACTAACACACACCATATAAAATATCCTAATATATTTAAACCTGTCACACATTAATACTATCAGAAAATAAACATAAATACTTATAACTGGTTCAACTCTCACATTTAATAAAATCACATAAGGTTTTAACCACATTAAAATTTTCCCTTACAAATGAGCCTAGATCCTGGCAGACACCAGGTGATTTTGAAAATTATGCCTCAACTTAAGTTGTACAACACAAGCAGGTTTAGCGGTTCCTTTTGTATATAATTCTTCTCGAAGTAACGATTCTTGTTGAAAGTAGTGGTTTAACACCCACATCCTGCAAAACTCTTGTGTAATTTGCTGCCCATTTGTTTGGCCCATCAGGCCAGTTACTTTCCAAGGACAAATATCGCCTTATGCGAACCAGGTCACCAGGAAAAAAGGCTATTATAGCCCGTGCTAGTTACATCAGCTGCTGCTCGTTCTTTACACGGAACTTGTACATGGCTAGGGTTCCAACACAGCTCCACGTCCCGGTGCTGGTTGATCAGACAGCTACCAGGAAAATTGACACATGCAGGGCTGCAAGAGTATAAATCTAGAAATAAGGTACTGGAACATGTCTCAGGTACGCCAGGCGTGGAGATGACAGATACACTTTTGTGAATCAATTAGATTAAAGGGTACACTGGAGCATACTGCGTCACCACGAACACACAACTCTACCACTCCCAGTAAACTTAATACCGCATACACTACGCTTAGAGTGGCCAAACACCGCGAGTCTATCTAATTGTGTTAAAAACATAAACACGTAATACCGACACATTCAGGAGAGTACTTGGAGATAATGGCTCATTTAGCTTTTGGCTCACAACCAAAGAACCTGGGTTCCATTCTGGGCAAGTCGAGATAGAAGGACAGGTCTCCTTACACATATTGCCCATTTTCACTAAGGACATAGATACATAGGTGTCAGTCGATTGTTGTGGGTGGCATGGTACGAGGAAGGGCGGGGAGAGTGTAGCTTAGATAGGGTCGGGCTGGGCTTTGAAATGAGCTGAACTAATATAAAAGCTTTGCCTGTAAATTTAACTGAGTAAAAAAATTAAAAGAATAAAAAGTGTTCAAGGCGGGTGGTTGGCGCCGGTGAAGAAGGTACCGCCGAGGACTCAGTTCGTCAACCGCTGACAGATGAGGGCGCCGCCTGTGTATCTCACCAACACTTCCTTTTTCAGGTAACAAACACATTGTTTATGGCAGTGGGCATGAGGCCACACCTACCGCCACTGCTTTATGTGAATATGTTCCTGAGAATGCCTTCTCACGTCCTTTGATAAAAATGTTTTGTCATGTTTCCATATGTGTGCCTGCTCGCAAGAGTGCTCAGATCCACTAGCGTGCACGTACACGAGCAATTCTCTTAACAAATAATATCAGCAGCAGTTTACTTCTATAAACAAATCAACACAAATACATAAATTGACAAAATGATCGCCAAACACGAAGAACGACCCGAGCGTCGCCCACGACAAAAGGTATAACCTCGGTCCTGTTCTGAGGTGACCGCTGGGGCTGCCTTCAGCAACATGTGACCCTGAGAAGCATCCATCGCAAGACAAGAGGTACAGTCCTAGTCTTGGTGGAAGGTGGGTGCTGGGACTGTCTTCAGAGAGTGTTGGAGCTCCCTTCAACCACACTCGACTCTGGGAAGCATTCATCACCCGCCATAAAGCCGAGTGTCTCCTCCCTCACCCACCTTACCCAACAACACACTCATCATGAATATGTAAGTAGACGTCCCGGTGACGGTAAGACTATTAATGCAAGCAGCAAGGCCTCCGTACCTCCCTTCTTTGACTCTCTTCCTCCTTTCATAGTTCTCTCCCTCCCTCCCTCCTTTGTTAGCTCGATTCATCTCTTTTTCTGTCTAGTTCCCACCCTCCCTCCAGCTTCTTCCAATGACAACCGATTTCCTTAGAAAAGCCACCAGGTTAGAGTAAGCACCCTTGTCTTACGAATTTTCACACTTCGACAAGTGTAATCATGGTGTAAGACATCACACAATGTATGCTCGGGAATAACTGGAAAAGTGGCCATATGGATTTGCAAATCGGAATCAGAAAGCAACACAGTAAGGTCAACCCCTCCTCCGAGCATTTAATATTTTTTTTTACAGACTGTTTGCAGCACATTTCTAAGTTAGGTTAGGTTGTCCTCTATCCATAAAAAATAAATAATAATATACTATAAGGGAAAAATTATATATAAGATAAAAAAAAAGTCTGCGGTGTGAACAGAAAGTGGGCAGCCACTGCGCGCGGCCTCAGCAAATAAGACATAATTCATCTGTTCAAGACGCCTTTAACAGTCATCCATTTGACGGTTTTTGCAAAAGTGACATGATGTCTGTGGTTAAAAGGACAGGCTGTCCTAAATATAATACTCTCACACCAGATATAGACATAAACAAATATTCACTGTAACATCCGCCGCAGCCTATACCATATGAGTAGCATTCTGGATGTACATGATGTACTACTGATAACAGTGGAGAAAACGTACAAGTTGCAATAAAGAAACGTTTCGCTTTATCAAGCCCTGATGATAAACCTCTACACAGGGCAAAACATTGTTTCAGTGAAAGTTTCTTCTGTAACGTGCGCTTTCTTTCACCATCAATGACATCACGCGAGGACATAAATATTCAAGTCGATGTAAACCAAGTCTCTAAATGGGCTACAAAAACAATATTATGTTCAACAAGGACAAATTTCAGCTACTCCGTTATGGAAAAATTGAAAAGCTGTGTGCTGCCAGAACCAACAGCCTGACTGACCCTGGAACACAAATGCAATCATCTGCTTCTACTCAATGCTTTCTAGAGGGACCTACACCTGCGAACAAATCCTCTTTTGTTACATTTATCCCGAATTTCTCTCTCACGGTATAGTAAATATATATATGTATTTAACGTGAACAATAATCAACTTCTCATTACGTTCTGGTCTGCTGACTAGAAATAATGTCCCTGAGAAATGTGTGGAGGAACGTTCACCCAGCTAAGAACGTTTGGCACGACAACAAGAATATATTGGAAAGAAAAATGTGCGTAATGATAGCCAGGTGATCACCACGAGGAGCCGATCATTCACTGGAGAAGAATGTGGAGGAAAGTGTGATAGTATCAACGCTGAGAGTGGTGGACAGAGTGAAGGTTTCCACACTAGGGCAGGTATATACCTTCTATGAGTTTCCCAGAGTTTTTCTACTCCCTGAGGCAGGCTTGTCTGGTGCTTGCCTGATCAACCTGACTGTTGCTACTGGCGGCCCGCTGGTTCATATATTCATCACAGTTTATCCGGCACTTAGTGGAGGTACTGGTTCAGTTTCCTCTTGAAGACCTGTTAAGATGTTGAATAGCCAAGACCATGGATATTGATACAACGTTGTCTCATTGTGCACACTGCGTTCCCTGTTTTCGCTGGGTTTATTGTACATTCTATCCCATATCTCGCACTCCAGCATGTTTGAATGGCAGTGTTGCAGATTTGTGACAATGCCCTAAAGTACATTAGGGCATTGTCAGTAATTTAAAAGCATTATCGGCTCTGTGCAGGCCGTAAATGATCTCTGTATATATTCCAGCTCTGATATCTCCCCTACCCTGAATGGAGTTATCAATACTGAATAATACTGTAAACAAGAGAACGCAGGCGATTTGAACAGTGTCACCAATGGCCCTATTTCCCGTGTTTTGAAAGTGTTTATTAATTACTCCATCATTTTCCTCTCTGTCGTGACATCTGTCTTACTGTGTTCTTTGAAAGAAAGGTTAGCTGACATAATTACTCCAAGGGTTTTCACATGTTTCTTTCATTCTATTTGATTATCTTCTTGAGTCTGCATACAGTGTTCCTTTTGAGTTCTCCATTCTTTCTATATCTAGGCAGCTGGAAATTAACACCACTGAACGTTATGTTATTCTCTACTCTCCACTCGAAAAATTTGCTTTTATCTTCTCACAATCGTATCGTGTCTACTACCGATGTGATATTCATGTTTATTTTGGTATCATTAGTAAATGATGATACAAAACTGTGGCAAGTGTTTTTATCTCTATCTGCTATGAGGATAAGAAACAGCAGAGGCGCCAGAACAGTGTCTTGGCGTACTGAGCTTTTTACTATGCTAATGCTGGATTTTTCTCTGTTTACTACTACTGTTTGTATTTTATCAGAAAGTTGAATGTCCATTTACCTGCTTTCCCCGTTTATACCTATCGTCCTCATTTTGTTTGCAGTCACCCCATGATCGCATTTGACGAATGCCTTTGCAAATCCGTGTATACAATATCTGCTGTACATTTATGTTAATTTCAGTTGGGTAGGTCATGCTAGTTCATAAAATTTGTAATTTGGCGTTTCACCTTTACAAAGACATTTATGATCTATGATGCTAGTTCTACTGGTCTGTAATTTTTGGCTATGGCTCTACTGTCTCCTTTGTGGGAAAAAAAAGTGTATGTACACTTCAAAGTCTCTGGTGTACGACCCAGATCTAAGCTCGTCCTCCAAAACATACTAAGTCTTCGTGCTAGTGATACTTCACACTTCAGAGTTAATGTTTCAACACTAGGGGTGGAGGTGTGAATGTTTCATCACTAAGGATGGTGGAGAGTGAGTTTTTCAGTACTAAGTGTGGTGGAGAGTTGTAATGTTTCAACACTAGGGAGGGGGGGGAGAGTAAAACTTCAACACTGAGATCACAAACGTGAAAGCTCGAGTGACAAATGAATAACTCGCGCCAACTTCACATCAGCCAAATTGTTCTGCATACCTGGGTTTGCGAATTACAGGTTTTAACAGACTCAGTGTTGAGGCTTGACGAGAAAGCAGATGGCCGCGAGAGCGAGAAATCTATTGAAGCAACACAGGAGGGAAAACTAATGTTACTGTCTCTATGAAGATATGATATTCCCATATTTATTTATGGGTCATAGAGCACCTGTGATCCAAGGAAGAAGAGGGCAATTTCCATTATTTGGATAAAGAGCTCTTCAGCAGAATCAAGGCACCTGTTCCCATATTGAAGGAATATACGGAGATGGACTAAGGTTCGATTCCCAGAAACAAGTCGCATAATTGTGACCTATTTTTAGGGTTCTTCTAACCTCGCGGCCCGGCCTCTAACCAGGCTTCCTTGTTGACTTTTTTGGTCAATCAGGCTGTTTGTGAGAGGCCCTTAAGAGCAAGTAAGTCATCACAACCCGGCTGATCACCTAAGTGTTTCTTCTTCGAACATTCAAGAATATATACACCATAAGGGTATACACACTAAGGTAAAGTTGAATCCTAGCTTGGAGATTAAATTATGCTTCACTGGTGGTGAACCTGTGTGCAGTCGACAGCCCTTCAAGCTAAGTGACTGGGTAGTAACAAACACATTTAATTTACCTGAGTTCCCCAGAGGTGCAGAGGTCTCAGGAACCTTGAACCTGTCTGACTAAGTTCCTGAAGTTTTTTTTTTATGAAGAGTGAGTGGTTAGGGAAGGGAAAATATTCTGACAAATGCTTTCCTGGTGAAGAAAAGTCATATGTTGCAAAAGAAGCTTACAGAGGGACAATGTTTCCCTGTGTACAACGAAACGTCCCAATAAAAGCTTCTTCGGCATCGTGTTTTCACTACTGTCTGCAATATATGCCACTTGAATCCAATGACATGTTTAGCATCAGCCACTGCAAGGGAGGCCATAAGTGTGTTAGTACCAGCGTCTGCTCACAGTACGACAGACAGCGATCTATACTTCCCCAGGCTCTCTTTCAATTGAAGGTGATCTACTTACGTTTCCATGCAACAAAGGATCACGCTTCTCAATGTAACATCAAGCGACGGTTATGCTTTTGATATACCTTTGATAAGTTTCTAGAGTTTTTCTACTCCCAGAGCCCGGCTTTGGGCCAGGCTCGTTTGGTGCTTGCCTGGTCAACCAGGCTGTTGTTGCTGGCGGCACGCTGGCCCACATTTATGATTATACGGAAGTGCTCTCTCTAGCCAGTGTTTCTCCCTCCGTCCCTCTCTCTCTCTCTTTCTCTATCTCTCTCTCTCCTGATGTTGAGATACAAGTTTGGGCGGCAACAGCATATAATTCTTGAACATAAACACTGGATCCTGGACACATCCCTCTCCCCTGAACCCCTCCCGAGAACACCCTTCCCTGAACCCCTTCCCTGCATCCCCTGTACCTCCTTCCTTGTACACCCTCCCTGGTGGCCAGTTCCCCGTCACCGCTAAGAATGAGTACAAGTTAGTAACTTCAACAAGTTGACGAGGCACTCAGAGTACAGCAGGCGATATTCAACACGCAAATGAGAACACCGAGGACAAACACAATCTACGTAACTCGTAGCTCAGTAGCGACAATTCCCAGCTTAGTTCTAAAGTAATCGACTCTCAACTTTTAGGGACACGAGTTCGATCGCCAGGCAAGTGGAGAAGTATGGACAAATCTCATTACACTTAAGTTATGGTAAGTTAAATAAGCCTATAAAAAGTATGCTTAATTACAGATGATCATTATGTTCCGTTCTATCCCATAAAATTTCCGATGGAAATGATCTTCCTGTTTCTAAGACCAGAAAAAAAAAAAAGACTGGGGTTCAAGGTTCACAAAGATTAAAGTTCAAGGCTCATAAAGACTTAGGTTCAAGATTAATGAAGATTACGGTTCAAGGTTCATAAAGTTTATTCAGAGACAAGGGTGATGCCTACTTTTCTTTTTTACCAAGGCTTCAACAACACGCCATCACCGCATGGTTACTTACTGTTAGTTACCTGGAGATAAATTCATGGGGTCACCCATCCCCCTCGGCCCGCTCGCACACCAGGATTCACTACTGACAGTATGATCAGTCTTACTATTGGTGCCCGCAGCACACAGTCAAACGTATCCTGGCTAATCAGGAACTACTGACTTAAGGATTTTATCAAGTTCCGTCTGAAAGACACCTAGGCAAGAAATTAGACTTCCCTGTTGATTGCTACTGGCGGCCCGTTGGCCTACACAACTAAAGTAAAAGGACACAAGTGCAACTAATGTGACATTTTATTGTGGCAACGTTTCGCTCTCCAGGAGCTTTGTCAAGCCGTTACAAACAGTACATGGACACAGAGGGTATATATAGGCTCAGAGTGAGGTGCAATACTAGTGATAGTAGTAGTAGTAGTGATATAAGTTGTAGTAGTAGTAGTAATACAATATGGTAGAATAATTAACTTGCACATGAGTAAAAGGATGTAAAAGCTATTACTTGGGTAACATAAAAATAGGTTAGACAAATATAGACTGGATAGAGAAGGCCTGTTTCAGTGTTCATTCTCTGTAATGTGCTTTGTGTAGATTTAGCAGGAGAGACTATGTGATGGCAGGGTTTACTGTTTTCAGGAGGATTCTTGCTAAGACTTCAGAGATGGTGTTTAATGGGTTTATTTGGTAGGCTGTAAGCGGGTGGTTAATGATACATCTTCTTCGGAGGCTTCTTAGTTTATTGAAAGGTCGTGGTGGGTACACAGGCTTGTGTGTTTGTGCCCATGGCCCGGGCAGGGCCATCCCACGAGAGAGAGCTGGGAGTACTTGTGTCTTCCTGCTAGGCCGCTGTGTGAGTGAGAGAGAGGCAAGTCTGGGCATACTGAAGTGGCAAGGCCTATAGGTGGCAGCACCAGCATGGCGCGAAATATGAACTAAGCTGGCAGACAGCATGAGCTGTCTGTGCAGACAGTACAGGCTGTCTACAATGGTGAAGCTGCCGTTGTTTTGTTTAATTGTATTAGAAACAGCGATTAGTGATGATTCAAGGCACTTACGTCTGCGGAAATTAGTTTCTTTGATCACTAATTGGGCGTCCCTGAATTTCATGAGATTGGTGGAATTTCGGTGTTGTACGCAGGCGTTGTTCAAGTTATCGTTCCTACATGCATAAATGTATTCATTGAGGCAGGTTTCAAGGCTTCTTACTGTTTCACCTACATAAATCCTGTCGCAGCCTCCACAGGGTATAGTGTAAACCCCTGCGTTGACTGGTTCATGGTGCTTGGATTTTGTCCTGGTTAGCTCCTTTACTGAACTGCTGGAAGCGATGGCGACTCTAGTGTTAGCTTGTGCAAGTACTTTAGAAACGTTCAAAGCAACCTGGCTGTTGGGAAGAATTATAACTTTGTTAGGAGTGGTGTTGGTGCGTGGAGAATTAATGATCTGAAGAGCTCTTTTCTTGCAGTCTTTGATGAAAAAGGAAGGAAAGTGTAAATCACTCAAGGTTTGGTGAAGGTATGTACGTGCCACACGGACCAGGTAGTGGTTCAGCTTCCTCTTAAAAACTTTACTTCGCTATGTTTATCCTGTACACACAACGGACCTAAAGTTATCTGTTAAATGTCTTGTCATCTGTTAATGGTTCTTCATCTGTTAATGCTTCTTCTGTTATTGGTCTTAGAACTGTTACTGGTTCTTTTCTGTTAAGTGCTTTTTTATCTGTTAATGGTTCTTCATCTGTTAAGTTTCTTCATTTGTTAATGGTTCTTCATCTGTTAATAGTTCAAATGTCCATGGCTAGTTACCTGTTATTGGTTCTTCAACTATTAATGGTTCCTGCTGCAACTTGGTCACAACCAGGCTCTGGTGGCCTGATGGTTAACGCTCTCGCTTCACACGGTGAGGGCCTGGGTTCGATTCCCAGCCAGAGTAGAAACATTGGACGTGTTTCTTTCCACCTGTTGTCTATGTTCCCCATCAGTAAAATGGGTACCTGGGTGTTAGTCGACTGGTGTGGGTCGCATCCTGGGACACTGACCTAAGGAGGCCTGGTCACAGACCGGGCCGCGGGGGCGTTGACCCCCGGAACTCTCTCCAGGTAAACGCCTGACTTATAAACAGCCTGTCACAACACCTGACTTATAAACAGCCTGTCACAACACCTGACTTATAAACAACCTGTCACAACACCTGACTTATAAACCTGTCACAACACCTGACTTATAAACAGCCTGTCACAACACCTGACTTATAAACAACCTGTCACAACACCTGACTTATAAACAACCTGTCACAACACCTGACTTATAAACAGCCTGTCACAACACCTGACTTATAAACCTGTCACAACGTCTGACTTATAAACAACCTGTCACAACACCTGACTTATAAACCTGTCACAACGTCTGACTTATAAACAACCTGTCACAACACCTGACTTATAAACATCCTGGTCACAACACGTGACTTATAAACATCCTGGTCACAACACGATTTACAAACAACCTGGTCACAATACCTCACAAACAAGCTGGTCACAACACCTGATTTATAAACCTGGTCACAACACCTGACGTATTAACAACCTGGTCACAACACCTGACGTATTAACAACCTGGTCACGACACCTGACTTATAAACCTGGTCACAACACCTGACGTATTAACAACTTGGACACAACTCTTGGTGTATAAACAAGCTGACCATAACTGGTGTGTAAACAACCTGGTCACAACACCTGGTGCATAAACAACTTGGCCACAACTCCTAGTTTGTAAACAACCTGGCCATAACTGGTGTGTAAACAACCTGGCCATAACTCCTGGTATATAAACAACCTAGACACAACTCTTGGTATATAAACACGATGGATACAACTCCTGGTGTGTAAGCAAGCTGGCCACAACTTCTGGTATATAAACAACGGGGCCACATTCAACTGGAGCTGGTATGGCCAGTGTCTGCAGGTAGAAGCAAACAAGCGTGGTAAACAATATATAACCGCAGACATTATCTCAGCACAATGTGGTGCGTTGAAAATGTTTTAAATGTATTTAAGTTTTAGACATTAAATGCATCTATGAATAAATATTATATGATAATGTGTATACGCTAGCCCAGACTGCGGGAGGAGGTGGGGGTTAGGGAGGCGAAGGGGATAGAACCAGTGGGGGGGGGGAGGAGTACATGGAGAGCGAGGGAAGGAAGAGGGGAGCAGGGAGGGCAGAGGAATGAGGAGAGCTGGAGTAGAAGAGTGGAGGGGTGCAACAGAATGGGTGGAGAAGAGTACGAAGAATGGAGCTGGGTGCGGGTGCGGCCAGGAATGACGCAGAAGAGAGAGAATGGGGTGACACGAGGCAAGTGGCTTTGTTACTCACTCATTCCTACGTACAACTTATAGTAACTTTCCATGAGACAGGTAAATTAGGTGCACATCACTACCTACAGTTCTGGGCCCGATGTCTGCCTATACCTCTTTGCTAACAGCCTCATTCTGTCTAACTTTTATGGGTTATCCTAGGTACTTTACACATATGCTGCTATGTATGATAATCTATGTAACTGTATTTGTGTATACCTGAATGAACTTACTAGGTATGCTTGTGCTGGCACCTCGAAACCCCGGTTCTCAAATTTCTCATAAAAGACAATTTAAACAATTAATCGTTAGATATACATCAAAAAAAGTAATGGGATATTTATATTTTGGAATACATTTAACGGACCCCTTACAGACAGGATCATATGTGGCATCACAGTCAAAACAGTCGTTACACAAATAACCCGCACGTAGGTGATTGAAACTTATGACGACGTTGTTGGTCGTTATAGTGTTCCAATCACGGTATTGTCTCTTATTCTTCAGGTAGTCACTGCAGCAGTGCGCTGCCATATCTAAATGATTTAGGAATAATTATGTCAAGAGTATCTGTTATTTGGAAAACACATTAAAGGCAAATGCAGCTAAGCCAAGGAAAATGACAGGGCGAATTATAATTAATTTCAATGACGGTACTTTTCGTATCACTTGTCCTCTCACGACTTTAATACTATTTCGTGCTCGGAGAACCTTCAAGGCAGGAGAGAGCATAACTGAAAATGTACAGAGGTTATACACTGCTCCCATATAAACTATTGGGGACATCTGGAAGTATTCAGATTGGTCTCTCTGGAACGGCACTAGAGGGCCATGTCCCAAACCTTCACACTGATATAACTTACCTGAGTGATAAATATGGGAGAGGTGCGGAATAAATTCAGTGAAAAATAAAAGTCACAATGTAGTGACTGGAAGAGCACGCACCACCATGAGTACAATTAGAGAACACTGAATCAACATTCCTGGAGCCAGAGTCTTCAGCATAATACCAGAAGATATCAGAAATACTGCAGGAACGAAGATAGAATTTTCAAGAAGCTGTAGAGCTTCCCATAAGTATCAGATCAATCGGGTTTGTGCTAACGGCTTGCGGGCGGCTAGCAGAAACAGCCTGGTTGACCAGACGGTTAATATGGAAGCCTGGTCCACGGCCGGGCTTCGGGAGTAGAAATCTCTCGAAACTCATCAAAAGTGTTCCAGCAAATTTTAGTAATGTTATGATATAGTTGGTATCAATGTATTTATTGTTGAAGCCGAATTTCTACTTCAAGTATAGTATGTACTTCCAGGGATCACTCACCACTACATTAATTCCCATCCACCTCTCTCCATCACCTTCACCCTTCCTCACAACTTTCACTCTCTCCATCACCTTCACCACACCTTCCCTATCACATTTACCTTCTCCATCACCTTCACCCAAACTTCCCAATCATCTTCACCCCTCTAATCACTTTCACCCCGACCCTCAACACTCCCCGAGCCCATCATCTGCTGTGATGTGTCATTACCTGCTATACATGTTATAACCTCATATATGAATCTCTCACTAAAGACAGTTGACTAGCCTACAAGTGCGACCCACAGCCTCAGAGAAGTGGATAAAAAAGCTTCAAGGAAAAATATTTGGATTTCTTCCTGAAGACATTTGAATTTTCCACTTCCCCTACCACCCCATCTTTTCATTCTTTTTTATCAATAGGTATATTTTATTACATAATATGGTACAAGGCAGAAACACACATAGTAACTGCACATGAGGCTAGGAGAGCAGAAACACACATAGTAACTGCACATGAGACTAGGAGAGCAGAAACACACATAGTAACTGCACATGAGGCTAGGAGAGCAGAAACACACATAGTAACTGCACATGAGGCTAGGAGAGCAGAAACACACATAGTAACTGCACATGAGGCTAGGAGAGCAGAAACACACATAGTAACTGCACATGAGACTAGGAGAGCAGAAACACACATAGTAACTGCACATGAGGCTAGGAGAGCAGAAACACACATAGTAACTGCACATGAGGCTAGGAGAGCAGAAACACACATAGTAACTGCACATGAGACTAGGAGAGCAGAAACACACATAGTAACTGCACATGAGGCTAGGAGAGCAGAAACACACATAGTAACTGCACATGAGGCTAGGAGAGCAGAAACACACATAGTAACTGCACATGAGGCTAGGAGAGCAGAAACACACATAGTAACTGCACATGAGGCTAGGAGAGCAGAAACACACATATATTACATTCATTATGTTGAAACAGGTTGACAAGAAACTATGTCAACACAAACATTAAAGGAGACGCTTACCTTCATAAAGAGCGACATCAGCAAGTTTGCCGATGACACCAAAATAGGCCGTCGAATTCATTCTGACGAGGACATTCGAGCACTCCAGGAAGATTTGAATAGACTGATGCAGTGGTCGGAGAAGTGGCAGATGCAGTTTAATATAGACAAATGCAAAGTTCTAAATGTTGGACAGGACAATAACCATGCCACATATAAACTAAATAATGTAGATCTTAATATTACGGATTGCGAAAAAGATTTAGGAGTTCTGGTTAGCAGTAATCTGAAACCAAGACAACAGTGCATAAGTGTTCGCAATAAAGCTAATAGAATCCTTGGCTTCATATCAAGAAGCATAAATAATAGGAGTCCTCAGGTTGTTCTTCAACTCTATACATCCTTGGTTAGGCCTCATTTAGATTATGCTGCACAGTTTTGGTCACCTTATTACAGAATGGATATAAATTCTCTGGAAAATGTACAAAGGAGGATGACAAAGTTGATCCCATGTATCAGAAACCTTCCCTATGAGGATAGACTAATGGCCCTGAATCTGCACTCTCTAGAAAGACGTAGAATTAGGGGGGATATGATTGAGGTGTATAAATGGAAGACAGGAATAAATAAAGGGGATGTAAATAGTGTGCTGAAAATATCTAGCCTAGACAGGACTCGCAGCAATGGTTTTAAGTTGGAAAAATTCAGATTCAGGAAGGATATAGGAAAGTACTGGTTTGGTAATAGAGCTGTGGATGAGTGGAACAAACTCCCAAGTACCGTTATAGAGGCCAGAACGTTGTGTAGCTTTAAAAATAGGTTGGATAAATACATGAGTGGATGTGGGTGGGTGTGAGTTAGACCTGATAGCTTGTGCTACCAGGTCGGTTGCCGTGTTCCTCCCTTAAGTCAATGTGACCTGACCTGACTAGGTTGGGTGCATTGGCTTAAGCCGGTAGGAGACTTGGACCTGCCTCGCATGGGCCAGTAGGCCTTCTGCAGTGTTCCTTCGTTCTTATGTTCTTATGTTCATATCCCTCCTGGTGTACTGTAGCCATCCGCCGCTGAGAAACAAAACACCCGTCAGTATTACATACGTTACTAACTGAGTATTATACAAAGTCACTAACTGGTTTCTGTGAATATTATACAAGACATTAAAAGTTTTTCTGAGTTCTACACATTGTCACTAACTCGTTTTTTAGTATACATTGTCACTAACTCGTTTTTTAGTATACATTGTCACTAACTGGTTTTTTAGTATACATTGTCACTAACTGGTTTTTTAGTATACATTGTCACTAACTGGTTTTTTAGTATACATTGTCACTAACTGATTTTTTTAGTATATATTGTCACTAACTTTTTTTTAATATACATTGTCACTAACTGCTTTTTAGTATACATTGTCACTAACTGATTTTTAGTATACATTGTCACTAACGGGTTTTGTGAATATTATATATAAATCACTGACTGGTTTCGTATTATACATGTTACTAACTTTTTTGGGGAGTATTATACATACCTCTAACTGACTGTATGAGTATTATACATGTCACTAATTAGTTTTGTATTACACATGGTAAGTAACTAGTTTTATCTATAAATATGCTCACCGCATCTCATGCTCACACCTCTAGTGTTTACGATGCGTTTAACTGAACACCCTACACTGTATCATGCCTCCACATACACTCTGTATCACCCTTCCACATACACTCTGTATCATGTTTCCACATACACTGTATCATGCCTCCACATACACTCTGTATCACCCTTCCACATACACTCTGTATCACCCTTCCACATACACTCTGTATCATGCCTCCACATACACTCTGTATCACCCTTCCACATACACTCTGTATCACCCTTCCACATACACTCTGTATCATGCTTCCACATACACTCTGTATCATCCTTCCACATACACTCTGTATCACCCTTCCACATACACTCTGTATCACCCTTCCACATACACTCTGTATCATGCTTCCACATACACTCTGTATCATGCTTCCACATACACTCTGTATCATGCTTCCACATACACTCTGTATCATCCTTCCACATACACTCTGTATCATGCTTCCACATACACTCTGTATCATGCTTCCACATACACTCTGTATCATGCTTCCACATACACTGTGTATCATCCTTCCACATACACTCTGTATCATGCTTCCACATACACTCTGTATCATGCTTCCACATACACTCTGTATCATCCTTCCACATACACTCTGTATCATCCTTCCACATACACTCTGTATCATCCTTCCACATACACTCTGTATCATCCTTCCACATACACTCTGTATCATCCTTCCACATACACTCTGTATCATCCTTCCACATACACTCTGTATCATGCTTCCACATACACTCTGTATCATCCTTCCACATACACTCTGTATCACCCTTCCACATACACTCTGTATCACCCTTCCACATACACTCTGTATCACCCTTCCACATACACTCTGTATCATGCCTCCACATACACTCTGTATCACCCTTCCACATACACTCTGTATCATGCCTCCACATACACTGTATCACCCTTTCACATACACTCTGTATCACCCTTCCACATACACTCTGTATCACCCTTCCACATCCACTCTGTATCATGCTTCCACATACACTCTGTATCATGCTTCCACATACACTCTGTATCATGCTTCCACATACACTCTGTATCATGCTTCCACATACACTCTGTATCATGCTTCCACATACACTCTGTATCATCCTTCCACATACACTCTGTATCATGCTTCCACATACACTCTGTATCATGCTTCCACATACACTCTGTATCATGCTTCCACATACACTGTGTATCATCCTTCCACATACACTCTGTATCATGCTTCCACATACACTCTGTATCATGCTTCCACATACACTCTGTATCATCCTTCCACATACACTCTGTATCATCCTTCCACATACACTCTGTATCATGCTTCCACATACACTCTGTATCATGCTTCCACATACACTCTGTATCATGCTTCCACATACACTGTGTATCATCCTTCCACATACACTCTGTATCATGCTTCCACATACACTCTGTATCATCCTTCCACATACACTCTGTATCATGCTTCCACATACACTCTGTATCATGCTTCCACATACACTGTGTATCATCCTTCCACATACACTCTGTATCATGCTTCCACATACACTCTGTATCATGCTTCCACATACACTCTGTATCATGCTTCCACATACACTCTGTATCATGCTTCCACATACACTCTGTATCATGCTTCCACATACACTCTGTATCATGCTTCCACATACACTCTGTATCATGCTTCCACATACACTCTGTATCAAGCTTCCACATACACTCTGTATCATGCTTCCACATACACTCTGTATCATGCTTCCACATACACTCTGTATCATGCTTCCACATACACTCTGTATCATGCTTCCACATACACTCTGTATCATGCTTCCACATACACTCTGTATCATGCTTCCACATACACTCTGTATCATGCTTCCACATACACTGTGTATCATGCTTCCACATACACTCTGTATCATGCTTCCACATACACTCTGTATCATGCCTCCACATACAATCTGTATCATGCTTCCACATACACTCTGTATCATGCTTCCACATACACTCTGTATCATGCTTCCACATACACTCTGTATCATGCCTCCACATACACTCTGTATCATGCTTCCACATACACTCTGTATCACGCTTCCACATACACTCTGTATCATGCTTCCACATACACTCTGTATCATGCTTCCACATACACTCTGTATCATGCTTCCACATACACTCTGTATCATGCTTCCACATACACTCTGTATCATGCTTCCACATACACTCTGTATCATCCTTCCAAATACACTCTGTATCATGTTTCCACATACACTCTGTATCATGCTTCCACATACACTCTGTATCATGCCTCCACATACACTCTGTATCATGCTTCCACATACACTCTGTATCATGCTTCCACATACACTCTGTATCATGCCTCCACATACACTCTGTATCATGCTTCCACATACACTCTGTATCATGCTTCCACATACACTCTGTATCATGCTTCCACATACACTCTGTATCATGCTTCCACATACACTCTGTATCATGCTTCCACATACACTCTGTATCATGCTTCCACATACACTCTGTATCATGCTTCCACATACACTCTGTATCATGCTTCCACATACACTCTGTATCATGCTTCCACATACACTCTGTATCATGCTTCCACATACACTCTGTATCATGCTTCCACATACACTCTGTATCATGCCTCCACATACACTCTGTATCATGCTTCCACATACACTCTGTATCATGCTTCCACATACACTCTGTATCATGCCTCCACATACACTCTGTATCATGCTTCCACATACACTCTGTATCATGCTTCCACATACACTCTGTATCATGCTTCCACATACACTCTGTATCATGCTTCCACATACACTCTGTATCATGCTTCCACATACACTCTGTATCATGCTTCCACATACACTCTGTATCATGCTTCCACATACACTCTGTATCATGCTTCCACATACACTCTGTATCATGCCTCCACATACACTCTGTATCATGCTTCCACATACACTCTGTATCATCCTTCCACATACACTCTGTATCATCCTTCCACATACACTCTGTATCATGCCTCCACATACACTCTATCATCCTTCCACATACACTCTGTATCATCCTTCCACATACACTCTCACGCTCGTTGATGTACGCAGACATGACCTGGCAGGAGTTTATTATGTCTTATGGGGTTCTGGAGTTACTAGCAACAATTGTCTATTCAAAATGACCCTTTAAGAGGGTGCCTTGATGTTGATGAAGTGCTCCTGATACAAGGTATCAGAGCTACCCTCCTCTTCCTCGGATGAAATCTGATCCCCTCCCATTCCCAAGGCGTTGCATGACCCATTCAGGCTCAGCGCTTCCTCGTGGTCAAACAATATGCAAAGTGAGATTTGAAACACACATGAATGTAACAAGGCGTCGTGAGACTCAAACCTGGTCTAGCTGGTAGCACTCTCACACACAGTTCAAAGATAACACTGACAAAGTTCCCAATCAATTAAATATTTTTCTGATAAAAATGAAACACCACTAGTAATGTGCATATGTAATGCCACACCTGTACCACCAACAACACACAACTTGTTACGTTCATCCAGGTGTGAAATCTCAATTTACACTGACAGCTGTGAAGGACATATGAATTAATCTATAATGTTGAGTCGCAAATGTGCCGGGTAGCTAATGTTTTATCTTGCATAATGTGCAACACATCGTGTAAATTCCCTACACATAAAAGTATCTTATACTACATTCCTGGAAAGTACCAAAATATTTTGTATATATATACACCAGGTACAGACTTTCAGATTGTTTAGGTAAGTTTGAAATTTATTGACTGATCTAGCACCAGAAGAGCCTGGCCCATGGCCGGGCTCCGGGAGTGGAAAGACTCTCGAAACTCATTAAAGGTATAAAGGGCATTTTGTAAAATAATTAGTGGCAACAGTTAACTGGAGATGATTCCGGGAACACAATTCCGGATTAACCCTCCCTAGTGACAGCGTGATCAGTGAGACTGTTGGTGCTGACTCTACAGTAAGGACCACCACCACCACTTGATGAAAGATGTAAAAAAAATATCGTTGTCTCCATGTTGATATGAAGCATGAAGTGAGATAACTGAAGTGAGTGGGGGGCCACCTGGCTCATCCAGCCTCATGTCTACAAGATGGTGACATGATTGAGGCGAAGGGAGGCCACCTGGCTCGTCCAGCCTTATGTCTACATGATGGTGACATGGTAGAGACGTAGGGAGGCCACCTGGCTCGTCCAGCCTTATGTCTACATGATGGTGACATGGTAGAGACGTAGGGAGGCCACCTGGCTCATCCAGCCTCATGTCTACAAGATGGTGACATGGTAGAGACGTAGGAAGGCCACCTGGCTCATCCAGCTTCATGTCTACATGATGGTGACATGGTAGAGACGAAGGGAGGCCACCTGGCTCATCCAGCTTCATGTCTACATGATGGTGACATGGTAGAGACGAAGGGAGGCCACCTGGCTCATCCAGCTTCATGTCTACATGATGGTGACATGGTAGAGACGAAGGGAGGCCACCTGGCTCATCCAGCTTCATGTCTACATGATGGTGACATGGTAGAGGTGAGGAGCAGCCACTTGGCTCCTCCAGCCTCGTGCTCACATAATGTCTTGTTTACACTACCGTCTATATTATTACAATCACATTATAAACCCTATGATATACACATCACTACAGTATGCTACAAGGTTCTCCTCTGCACCACTAACATATGCACGCAGCATTGTAGCCGCCTGGAATTAACACCATATTCACAACACCATAGTAAATCGTCGTTCTCTGTATTATATACATATATCGCTTTCAGTTCACACAAATGGAGTTTGTGTATGTCGACCTCCAGCTAAGTAGAATAGACCTCAACTGAATACTCTAAGCTTGCCGGTGCTAAGCAGCATTTCTAGCCCAAGGTGTCCTGTAGATCAGGACACCTTGGACATTCAGCTCACACACTGGGGTCCGTGGTTTGATCCCCGGTACAGGTGGAAACATCAGGATGTTTCTTTAAGACACCTGCTGTTCATGTTCACCTATCAGTAAAATAGGTACCCGGGTGTTAGTTGACTCATGTGGGCCGTATCCTGGGGACAAAACTGACCTAATTTGCCCGAAATGCTCTGCATAACCAGGGACATTTTCTATAGTAGTATGTACAATGTATATAACTAGGCGAGTATACCTTGTAGAAATAAAGATCATTATTATATTAAGCATCTAAACATAATTTTTGTGGTAGGCAGTGTTGAGAAACTAAGGCTTTATAAGTACGTTACAAGGCACCAGGTCAAGACACTAGTCACCTCACCTGTTAGCCCTTGTCCGTCATCATCGTCTTCGCCACACGAAGGCCTGCAAAGAGAACACGAAACAACATTATATCAGAGAATAAGTCACAATAATATGGTTGAAATAATTACCATTAACCAACTGTTTGGAGAGGAATCTTTAGATGACGTTTCTGTTCGTCTAAGTTAAACGTCGTTTGAAAGATTCCTCTCCAAATTGTAGATTAATAGTGAATTATGACACAAACTTACAACTTACTAACAATAACAGCCAAAAAAATTGTCATCACCTTAACATACTTCACTAATGATGTTTTAATGCTGGTGAGAGGCTCTTGCTCCAAGTAACTGGAGTTACCCTCCCATCCTGTGATCAAGCCTGACCCCAACTGGGTATTGTTAAGCAACACATTAAACAATAAGCCACTGCAATACTAGTGTCTCCCTCACATGACGTCAACACTAGTGTCTCCCTCACATGACGTCAACACTAGTGTCTCCCTCACATGACGTCAACACTAGTGTCTCCCTCACATGACGTCAACACTAGTGTCTCCCTCACATGAAGTCAACACTAGTGTCTCCCTCACATGACGTCAACACTAGTGTCTCCCTCACATGACGTCAACACTAGTGTCTCCCTCACATGACGTCAACACTAGTGTCTCCCTCACATGACGTCAACACTAGTGTCTCCCTCACATGACGTCAACACTAGTGTCTCCCTCACATGACGTCAACACTAGTGTCTCCCTCACATGACGTCAACGCTAGTGCCTCTCTCACATGACGTCAACACTAGTGTCTCCCTCACATGACGTCAACGCTAGTGCCTCTCTCACATGACGTCAACACTAGTGTCTCCCTCACATGACGTCAACACTAGTGTCTCCCTCACATGACGTCAACACTAGTGTCTCCCTCACATGACGTCAACACTAGTGTCTCCCTCACATGACGTCAACACTAGTGTCTCCCTCACATGACGTCAACACTAGTGTCTCCCTCACATGACGTCAACACTAGTGTCTCCCTCACATGACGTCAACACTAGTGTCTCCCTCACATGACGTCAACACTAGTGTCTCCCTCACATGACGTCAACGCTAGTGCCTCCCTCACATGACGTCAACACTAGTGTCTCCCTCACATGACGTCAACACTAGTGTCTCCCTCACATGACGTCAACACTAGTGTCTCCCTCACATGACGTCAACGCTAGTGCCTCTCTCACATGACGTCAACACTAGTGTCTCCCTCACATGACGTCAACGCTAGTGCCTCTCTCACATGACGTCAACACTAGTGTCTCCCTCACATGACGTCAACACTAGTGTCTCCCTCACATGACGTCAACACTAGTGTCTCCCTCACATGACGTCAACACTAGTGTCTCCCTCACATGACGTCAACGCTAGTGCCTCTCTCACATGACGTCAACACTAGTGTCTCCCTCACATGACGTCAACGCTAGTGCCTCTCTCACATGACGTCAACACTAGTGTCTCCCTCACATGACGTCAACACTAGTGTCTCCCTCACATGACGTCAACGCTAGTGCCTCTCTCACATGACGTCAACACTAGTGTCTCCCTCACATGACGTCAACACTAGTGTCTCCCTCACATGACGTCAACACTAGTGTCTCCCTCACATGACGTCAACGCTAGTGCCTCTCTCACATGACGTCAACACTAGTGTCTCCCTCACATGACGTCAACGCTAGTGTCTCTCTCACATGACGTCAACACTAGTGTCTCTCTCACATGACGTCAACACTAGTGTCTCCCTCACATGACGTCAACACTAGTGTCTCCCTCACATGACGTCAACACTAATGTCTCCCTCACATGAAGTCAACACTAGTGTCTCTCTCACATGACGTCAACACTAGTGTCTCCCTCACATGACGTCAACACTAGTGTCTCCCTCACATGACGTCAACATTAGTGTCTCCCTCACAGCAATTTAGTTTGCACAATTGAAGAGTTGTCTAAAGTGGCCACAACGTCCATCAGGGTGTTCGTTGCCTTACACCTGCTAGTGTGGTAAGTAACGCTTAAAAGACTTGGCAACACTTATGAAATGCCATGGAAGACTGGACTCAGTGCTGGTGTGTTGCCTGCTTCACTCTCGCAACAACTGATAATATCAGTCCGGGAACTTTAGGATAAAATTAAAGATTGAAAGGAAACTGGTGGGAAAGCAAACCTGTATATCCAAAATAATACTAAAAGTCCCATGACATTCTACGCCGGCGCAGAATGTCATTAAATATTGCTCAGATTTATGTATGGTGCCTTATTAGTAATGTCGTAATTTAGTTTTCAAGAACAAAATACAAAATTAAGTAAAAAACTTATTACACGAGGATTACCACAGAAATGGTCGACTGTATTTCAAGATGGCGGATAACGCCGTCATGGGACTTGTAATATATTACTCTGGATACGTATCTTTATATTTCCACCAACTTGCAGGCTTTATCTTATTATTTCTGTTCAAAAACCTGAAGCTGCGTGTCAATATGGAAGACTGTGCTCAGTGCTGGTGGTGTGGTGCTCGCTGAACTCTGAAAACAGACCAACATTATGAAACACTATGGAACATTGGGGCTCTACACTACAGCAGGATACACAAAAAAATGGTGTCTGCGGTTTGAGCAAAAGGTTAGTTGGTACGTGTTAGCAATAGTGGTTCTGCCCGGAGCATCACTGCCAGACCTGGACTCTACCACCCTTCAGGATTTAAACTAATTAAATTACGGCCCAGAGAGGAGGCGAAAAAATGACTTGCGTATTTAGCACCAAAAATAACTGTTTAATTTTGATTTTGGCTTAGATTTTAGAGCATTTAAAAACTAATGCACTCTAAAATGTTGGAAAATGCATAAGGAAGACTTTTTTCATTCATATAGTGGTAAGAAAAAGCTTTAGATGAAAAGGTAGGAGAGGTAAACGCTGTACAAAGTTTCAAGATGATAACTTAAGACACATGTGCAACATTTGGGTCTAATTTATCAACTTGTCGGGTTTCTGAAACTACAAAATTTCAAGAGTAGATATGATCGGGCCCTGGAAGCCAAAAATAGGTGGCAAGGAGCCATAGCCTGACCCCTGAAACTCAACTAGACGATTACAATTAGGTGATAACGTATTAGACGAGTATGTGTGGTGCTTCAATAACGCACTACGTTACTTGCCTCTTAACATCTCGTGAGGGTAAAGTAGAACAAAATCCTCCGCAACAAGCCCTGGTGAAATGTTTCTAAGTGCACCATGAAACAAGATGGTGCTATGTGGTTCTCGCAGTGACCATAGGAAAGACATTAAACCTCTTAATGTGTCTGCTGAAGAATGTAAATACTCTCGCCAGGCTACAAACTGCGAATAAAGTGTAACTAGAAAATGCAATGCTTATCAGAGCTCAACACCTCCTCCAGATCATTCTCCCGCCACCAATGATAATTGAACAGATTTATACGTTTCCTAGTTATTTTCGGCTACCTTGTTGCCAAAGACATAGAGGTCGTTTTAAATTTTGTTTATCTCTGGTTAAACATATGTTTACTGGTTTATGTAATCTAACTAACCTTGCCTAGCCTAGCCTAATTCAATTTCATGCAAACCAAGAAGGGAATTTAAATTTATATCTGCTACCCCTTTAATTCTACGTAAATACATATTAATTTCGGTTTAGATAGTGCAGAAATAGACAGATCGTAACGCGTGCAAAGACGAAACTTCAATTTAGAACACAGGTTGCTAGTGTCAACAAGACAGCTGGTCACCATGACAGAAAACAGGAGAGGTAGCTGGTTATCGCTGTGGATTCTAACCTCAACGCACCACCAAAACAACCAACTTTCTTCATGCTAATAAAAGAACGTTGGAGAACAAGTCTTTATTAGGAGAAAGTTTCGCCCTGTGTAGAACTTGGTCAAGGAGTCCCTATAAAAGGTTCCACTTCAACGTATGTCTTATCTTCAGCAGTACGTCATTTGGATCACTCTCTGCACCTCTGGTTATTATCTTATAATTTATGTTATCCTCCTACCAGTCATCCTCACATGCTACTGGTAAAAATATTTGTTTGGAGAAAATGTGACAATAACTCCCAGGCTGTCACTGAGGTAAGAACTTTGGGTAGGTTTAAATACAGGTTAGACGGGTACATGGGTGGATGTGGGTGGATGTGAGTTGGACCTTCCTAGAGTGGGCCAGCACAACTATCGCAATAGCATTAATGGCATACAATACCAAAAAGCTGATAAATAAGAGACCTGTGCATCACCTGGATAACTTTATAACGAAGACGTTTCGCCAACCAGTGGCTTTATCAATTCAATACAGGGATTATCTGAAAGCGTTGAAACCGTATACAGTATAAGACACCTCGGTACTCAATCCCTCAGCCTAGAAGAGGGTGTTCACCACCTTAATCTTGATGAATCTAACACACAGGAAGGACGACAGAGGCTTATATAAGAGTCAGATGAAGTGCAGCAGTTAAGGTATCGTCACTGTGGGCGGGGTCAACTACTGGAAATACTGATTGAAGATTGAGACACTTATGCAGCATATGGGAATAAAGATTCCCATATGCTGCATAAGTGTCTCAATCTTCAACTTGTCGGTTTTTCAAACCATTCATCACTACTGGAAATACTGTAGGTCATGCCCAAGAGTTGAGCAGAGGTTGGCATACAAGATGAGGAAGTTACCCTCTGTACTAAGCTCCCGCGGTAATGCTGTATCAGACATGTACGATACACAAATAATCCGCACATAGGAGAAAGAAGTTGACGAGGACGTTTCGGTCTGACTTGGACCATTGTTCCCGTCACGGTACTGTGCCTCATTTTTGTTCTTTATTCTCAATAGGCAGAGGGACTAATTACCTCGTCTTCTCCCGTCTACAGTTTCAACACCTTCAAATAACCTCTGCATTGGTCTGATGAAGCCAATGGTTGGCTTCATCAGTTCTAGGTGTTGCACATATATCATCTTTATCAGACCTACCGCAGTGTTCCTTCGTTCTTGTGTATTCTTGTTCTCCTGATGCGGGTCACTCATAAAAAAATCCCATCATAAGATATAATAGAAAGCTTTCCAGACCATATAAAAAAAAATAAAGCATCTCCACATACTAATGTTCTAGGATTCATTACTTGCATTAACTATACTAGTGAATACTAGCAGCTGTATCAGCAGCAGTGGCACAGACACCACGGTAGTATTAGCACAGAGACCTACAGCAGCAGTAGCACAGACACCACGGTAAAAATAGTAGCAACAGCAGCAATAACACCTGTAACAACAGAGAGATAAAGACAGCAATACTAGAAGCACCACCAGCAATAATGGAACAGCACAAACACCCAACAATAGCGGACTCATCATCAACACCAATAACATGAACGACAGTAACAGCGGTAGTATCAACAGAAGTAGAAATAAAAGAAACTACAACAGTAGCAATGATAGAAGCATCATCAATAATAACAACAGCAACATCAGTAGCAACGACAAAAGCATAATCAATAATAGCAGCAACATCAACAGCAACGACAGAAGCATCTCAATAACAATAACAGCAACATCAGTAACAACGAAGACAACAGAAGTAAAAACAGCAGCAGCAACAACAGCAGTAGTAGTAGCAACAGCAGACTAGAGAGCAGCAGTAGACCCAAGAGCAGCAGCAGCACTTGAAAGTGACCAATCCTTCACCTGCAGCGCACGCGCAAGGCTCACACTGCCTTTTAAGCTTAATTACAAATGACTCACTCAACAAAAAACTGGCTGCTTCCAAATTCTGAACTCTGCTCATATCCACTACCCAGCTTTTTATACATCTTTTTTTTATGGAGTTGAGAAATATATAGCCTTCCCTGTTGATTTGTGGTATGCTTCAGCCAAGCATTAAGGATGAAGATCCATACACAAAAACTTAGAAGTAAAAGTATTTTGTTAATACCTGCTAGGTGTTCATTAAAAACTGCAAGAAACCCCTCTCACGGGCCCTAAGTATGCTATGGAGAAGGAGCTTAGACACAGGCGAGATTCCACAGTCACTAAAAACAACAGATATAGCCCCACTCCATAAAGGTGGCAGCAAAGCAGTAGCTAAGAACTATAGACCAATAGCTTTAACGTCCCACATCATAAAAATCTTTGAAAGAGTTCTAAGAAGCAGGATAGCAAACCACCTAGACTCCCAAAAATTGCACAACCCAGGGCAACATGGTTTCAGAGCAGGTCGCTCCTGCCTTTCGCAACTGCTTGACCACTATGATATGGTCCTAGATGCACTGGAAAACAAACAGAATGCGGATGTAATATACACAGACTTTGCAAAAGCCTTTGACAAGTGCGACCATGGTGTAATAGCACACAAAATGCGTGCTAAAGGGATAACCGGCAAAGTAGGCAGATGGACCTTCAACTTTCTAACCAATCGCACACAAAGAGTACTGGTAAACAGAGTTAAATCAGATGCTGCCATAGTGAAGAGCTCTGTCCCACAAGGCACAGTACTCGCACCTATCCTGTTCCATTAGAAAAATCTTATCTCCCTGATACACCCCATCAACTAACTACACGAATACCACCTGGTGGTTCACACTTACACTCACTCACCCATTTGACCATAACAGAAATATTAATCTCAATCTTAAAATAATGAATTCTATGATACTCCAATACTGAAACTATGTACTGTGCCAAAACAGAAGCATTCACATTGCTAAACTCACAAACTAGTATTTAGTCACTTAGCCATAATACCAACTTACCTCATAATTTGTAACATTTTAAAATAAAGAATTAAACTAAGTCTGCCCGAAATGCCTAGCCATGCTAGGCGTTCTAGTGGTACACTCTGTAATCATTATTTAACTACATGTAAACCACACAACAACCAAATTCTGTAAATTCAACATTGTAATCTTTATAGAGAATAAACTTTGAATTTGAATTTGAATTTATTCTCATATCAGACATAGATAGAGATGTAAACCACAGCGCTGTATCATCTTTTGCAGACGATACTAGGATCTGCATGAGAGTGTCATCCATTGAGGACACTGTTAACCTCCAAGAAGATATAAACCAAGTTTTCCAATGGGCAACAGAGAACAATATGATGTTCAATGAAGACAAATTCCAACTACTCTGTTATGGAAAACTGGAGGAAATAATAACTAGAACTGCGTATACTACAAACTCCAATCACACAATAGAGAGGAAAAGTAATGTGAGAGACCTGGGAGTGGTAATGTCAGAGGATCTCACCTTCAAGGATCACAACAATGCCACTATCACATCTGCTAGGAAACTGATAGGATGGATAATGAGAGCATTCAAGACAAGAGATGCTGTTAGGTAAGACACATATGCAACAGTTAGGTATCTTTATTTTGAAACGTTTCGCCTACACAGTAGGCTTCTTCAGTCGAGTACAGAAAAGTTGATAGAAGCAGAAGATACTTGAAGACGATGTAATCAGTCCATCACCCTTAAAGTTTTGAGGTGGTCAGTCCCTCAGTCTGGAGAAGAGCATTGTTCCATAGAATGAAACAATATGGAGATGAAGTGACAGGATGAAGCCTAATATAGCGCCAACAGGTGAGACGTAGGTCACTAGAAGAGGTAAGAACTCAGATGTTGGGAGGTCAGGTCCCTCTCAAATCCAGCCGTTCTCACTAGTAGAGGTTGTAGAAGTTGATTGTAGGTCTGTACCAAGATACCCTTGTGTTGCAGTGTCTGACAGATTGAACATTAAAATGGTATAAAATACCGACAGGTTGTTAGGTAAGACACATATGCAACAGTTAGGTATCTTTATTTTGAAACGTTTCAAAATAAAGATACCTAACTGTTGCATATGTGTCTTACCTAACAACCTGTCGGTATTTTATACCATTTTAATGTACAAGAGATGCTAAGCCAATGATGATCCTTTTTAAATCACTTATTCTTTCTAGGCTGGAATACTGCTGTACATTAACATCCCCATCCAAGGCAGGTGAAATTGCAGATCTAGAGAATGTACAGAGAACCTTTACTGCACGTATAAGTTCCATCAAACACCTTAACTACTGGGAGCGCCTGGAAGCACTTGACTTGTACTCACTAGAGCGCAGGCGAGAGAGATATATCGTAATCTACACCTGGAAGATTCTGGAGGGACTGGTCCCTAATATGCACACAGCAATCACTCCATATGAAAGCAAAAGACTTGGCAGGCGATGCAACATACCCCCAGTGAAAAGTAGGGGCGTCACTGGTACACTAAGAGAAAACACAATAAGTGTCCGGGGCCCAAGACTGTTCAACAGCCTCCCACCAGCAATAAGGGGCATTACGGGAAGACCCCTGGTTGTCTTCAAGAGGGAGCTGGACAGATACCTAAAGACGGTGCCGGATCAGCCGGGCTGTGGTTCGTACGTTGGATTACGTGCGGCCAGCAGTAACACCCTCGTTGATCAGGCCCTGATCCACCGGGAGGCCTGGTCGTGGACCGGGGACGCGGGGACGTTGATCCCCGGAATGCCCTCCAGGCAGACTCCACGTAGGTTGACGGCGAACTGAAAACAAAATGATCGTAGTGCCTACATCTTAGACCAAACACCCACAAACAGATTATTGTTTTTCAGTCAACAAATCTAGGATATGCATATTTTGCCCATCTGACAGATGTATATTTCGGTTTCCTTGACAATGTTCTGACAATAGTAAATGTGTATCTGTGCCGTAAGAAAATATAATATATACTTATTTATCTCAGGATGCTAGCAGTTCTGTGACTCACAAGGGTTTAAATCATAGTTAATGTATCGGTGTTATTATTTTGTACCGTGAGGTTACCTGGTGTCGTGTACTGCTGTGCCGTCCGTGGCAGATAATAACCAACTTTCCCACCAAAGTTTCTCTTCACCTCACGAGCACAATCCACGAGACTGACAAATTAGTATGTTCGTTCGTTCGTTATTTCGTTCATTCTCTCTCTCTCTCTCTCTCTCTCTCTCTCTCTCTCGCTCTCTGTCTTGTACCTGTCACAGCATCTGTGTTGGACCTCTATTGTTGTCGGTAGAGCTACAGCCATGTAGATGAATGGTTCAGAGAACCGACAAGTTGATAAATTAGACACATGTGCAACACTTGGGTATTTTTATTGAGGAAACGTGGCTTCAGCCACAGCCGCTGTTCAGCAACGGTGTCGACCACCTCAAAGACCACAGTTCTCCCTGGAATGCACACCGTAGACACTCATCTCATTATAATTTATCTTGGACAAATGCAAGAGGGTCTTCTCTCAAACTACACACTGAAATTATTCTTATGAGAGCTGGATGCTTGACACATTGCAAAATACAATAAATGAAAAACCTGATTACAGAAAGAGATAACTTCACTTATGATCAGCCATGCTGTAGTGTATACGTTCTTCTTGAGTGATGCTAACCCTCAACTGCATGGTTGATCAGGCCAGCAACCGGGAGGTCAGGTCTAGGACCAGGCCGCTACAGCGATAACCCCTCGAAACTGTCTACAAGTAGTCTGCACAGAGTGAAGAAACTAGCATCATTTCACAGGTTCTAAAAATCACTTATATACTGTAGCTCTAACATTGACTAGGGAGAACTTGCACTTGCTGATAGTTGAGAATGGAGTGTTAAGGCTCCATTCTTAGGCTTCAGCTTCATATCGTCTTAGATCATGGAGCTGAACTCTTCTCCAGGCTGAGGGACTGACCACTATTTCTCCAAGGTTGATGGACTGATTAATCTTCATTTCACTACTACGCCTGCTGCCTTTATATTTGACTGAAGAAGCCTAAAGTGTAGGCGAAACGTTTCAACAATAAAGATACCTAACTGTTGCATATATCTTAATCATCAATCTCAAATTATAAACGACAACCTTAGTGGGGAGGGGAGGGGGGACCAGGCAACCATTATAAAGTATCCCTTCAAGGATACCTAATTACTAAAACACCCAAAACTGTCTTCAAGAAAGAACATGACCACTTTCTTCTTGAAGTTCCTCATCATCAAGGCTGTGGCTTTCCGATGTCACCAACAGCCCGACTGATTAGGTCAACTAGGAGGCCTGATCAGGAACTAGGACACCAAGCGTTGACTCAGGAACCGTCAACAATCACCGTGTATCACATGGTCACTGGCTCGTGGTGGATGTTTATAAACCATTTATTTTGTATCTGCTGGGATTATAGTGAAGAGCAGTCTTGTTGAGTCGTCTTCTCTTATCCTTGTGCTGTCTTCAACATCTAGCATAATGAAATACATCACATCATATTCCTCGTCCTCCGTGTGATTCCCATTGTTTACGATGTATTTTCCTGTAATTAGAATAACCCAATATCTGTAGTTTTCGAAAAGAGTAAAGAGTCACAATACCGTGGATGGAACAATACACAAATTTTCTGAATTATCATAGTGAAACCTATGACGACGTTTCGGTCCGCCTTGGAGCCTTAACAAGCCATACTTGTTAATGGTCCAAATCGGACAAAGTCATAAGTTTCAATCTCCTAAGTACTGGTTATCTGTGTATCATTAGTTTTCATCTGTACTGTATGCTTGTACCATATCTTAAATCTTCTGTTATCTCTTACTGTACCATCTGTTTGCTTCCTCGTCTTCCTCACATCACCCTCTCTCTCAGGAATTACAAAAATCTAGGAAATATTATACAGTATAATTTTTTGTCTCTCTATAAAAAAGAAGTCAGCGACATGACAATGGACGTCACAAACGGAAAGTAGAGTTGAGCGTCACATTCAATTAGTGTCTAGTGTTCTCTGGGGTAAATGGGAGAGGGGGTTGAGGTCTAAAGAAAGGATGGGTTGGGGTGAGAGGGGGCTACTCGGTCTACCATCTGCCGCTCCCTATGCTCACCTGTTGAATACAACTGTGACCTGTGCAGCTCTCCAGGCATGTTCGAGTCTCCTATCCCAGTAGTGAGCCCAATCTAGGAGGAAGAATGTGAGGCTTGGTGATCTGTTAATCCACGACGGACACACGCTCCGACTAGCCTACGACATACCTGTGACCTCTTTCGATGTTTTTTCCACCCCGGCCAGACTTCCTTGTAATCTGGTTTAGACACATAAGTAAACACTAGGGCATATTTATTAGAAAACGTTTCGGTCCTGGGACCCTGATCACTTCCAAGCATTCCTGACTCGACTCACGAAATCGTAATGACACGATTACAAACAAACCATACCACGGGTGGGATTTGAACCTGCAGTCAGTGTCTCAAAACTCCACACCGCCGCGTTGACCACTGGGCCAGTTAGCTTCCTTGTAGTCTGCCTGGTCAACCAAGATATTGCTGTCAGAGGTCCACAAGCCTACATAGCAATAACAACCTAGCTGGTATAGTACAAGTAATGTACCACAGTCGCTGTTCTGAGGCATTCACCGCTTGAATTCCTACAATGTGTCTTGTCCTTATGTCAGCCGGTGAGCCATTTGCTTGAGGATTTCACGATTCTTTCATGAAACTGAAAATTCTTTGCTATTTAATAAAGGTCATTTATAAAGTTAGCGAAGTCTATACATCGTTTTGGTGGGGGAGGAAATGGATTGAGTACGGAGAACTTGGGCACATACGACGAGGAAAGAAGCACTGACACTCACTTTAAATGAAAAAGAAGATGAATACCATGGTGGAAAAACAGGAAAGCTTGAGCGCTTTCATGTGCTTACACAGGAACAGGAAGAAGAGACAAGAGAGGCGCATTTTATTTTGTATGATACAGTGAGCTGTCACTTTAAGTGAAGAAGATGAAGAAGACGACGACGAGGAAGAAGAAGACGAAGAAAAAACAAACAATAACAAGACGGAAATGATGATAGTTAAAAACCTGGTGACCTCAGCCTTGCTCTCCGCCTCTCAGTATCCCACACATTACCTGTGTCCTCTTCCCATGATCAGCACTCATGTTATCCTACCTACAAACTCATGTACATAATTTGGCCTTGGTAACTTCGCACACCACAAACCAGTCACACCAAAACTTCCTTACTTTTCACCTTAACCAACGTCAACTCCAGCTCACTACCTTCCTTCCCACTGATACCGGTAGTCCAAGGGTTCCCAACCTTTTCTGTGCCTCGTACCCCTAGGAAATGTTTGATTAATGTTGCAACCCCCCTCCCCTAACAAAAGTAATATCACATTTGAATTTGAAGTCAAATTTCTAATTTTTTAATCACAAATTGAACCAAATGCGGGTAAACAAATTGATCTCTAAAAAATAAGCTTTTAATTCAGTGCATAAAATGTAAATATAAATTGAGCGATTAGAAAAGTTTTTGGTAAAATAAACGGAATTGTTCTTTTCATTAGGACTTTTTGTTACACCCCCCTGAAGTGCCATCTCGCACCCCCTGGGGAAGTGTGTACCCCAAGTTGGGAACCTCTGGTGTAGTCCTTTTTGACCTGGTCCCCTCCACTCCTTCACTCCCCTGTGATACACCTCTTACATACCAGTCCACACATCCTTGATTATTAGGTTATAATTAGTTTGTGAATTCCTGTAATGTACCAGAACTACGTCCCACGGTCTACTCTAGTGTCCATAGCATCTAGTTACTCGTCGACCATTTCCTTTTCCTCCTGTTCATCATACTCGTTCCTATGTCCTTCTCGCTTCTCCTTTAAGTTTTCTTCTTCATTCTCATTCTCTTTCTTTTTATGTTTCTCCTCCTCCTTCACCTGGTTTTCTTCCTGCTGCTGCTCATCGTTCTTGATATACGTCAGGTCCTGTCATCTCTTCACTAAACACATGATAACACTCTCTCTTCTTCCCAGCATTTAATACGAATAATTTGCCTGGAAGAGTAGTGCTGCTCTTTTCTCCTCTTCTATCGCCATTTTTCTTTCTCTACTCTTTATCTATGTCCTTACTCCATCAGAGGAGGGATGGTGTCCCTAGGCACCTCCACACTTCCAGAGAAAGACTACCTCTATTTGTAGCAGACTCACGGGGACAACGCCCTCTCGTTTCAGTCCCACACCAAACATCCTGGTTGATGGCCTTATCAGTTTGGCTGCTGGTGGTAGGAGCATCCAATTCAGCGTAGGAACCACAGATTGGCGGATTAGGAACTGGCTCAAGGAACTTATCAAGTTCTTTGGGCATGTGATTGTAGCGACTAAAGTAGTGCCACCAGCACTACTGTAAGTGCTACATTCAACAAACACTTCCAGTAAAACGTTCTCACGTAACACTTACGTATTAGCTCAAGCATTACTAAGCAGAGGTGATGCCCACCCGCGCAGACCACCTATTTTATGGCCTTATCTCGCTCGCTAACATAAGGCAAATCCGACACTAATATCGCCTCAACACCTGTAGTTCTTCTCAGAGGGTGACTAGTGTGTTTATTACGCACGAGAACCCACCACGGCACTCAGGGAAAAAATGGTCTCTTGACAAAGGTTTCAGTCATACGTGCTATGTTTAATGCAACCGCTGGCGCTCCAGTGCTGGGTATCCTTCCACGTTTTAAAAAATAACAAATCGCACTGCATCCTAAAATTGCATCTTTTTAGCACATTGTTTATTTCGTGACAACATATCCTACATACCCTCAAAAATTCCCTTCTGGGGCCCCTGCATATTGTTTACTAGTTGTTGAATCCGAGGGCTATTGCTGCAAAGACTAGAACCTAAACCAAGCATGATTAATCATGCTGTTGGCAGTAAGAACCACAACCCAGCTAATCAAGAAGTTCCCTGGTGGAAACAGTTAGGGTCTCTTAGTAGTTCTTAGAGTTGTGTGTGTACTCACCTAGTTGAGGTTGCGGGGGTCGAGTCCGAGCTCCTGGCCCCGCCTCTTCACTGATCGCTACTAGGACACTCTCCCTGAGCCGTGAGCTTTATCATACCTCTGCTTAAAGCTATGAATGGATCCTGCCTCCACTACATCGCTTCCCAAACTATTCCACTTACTGACTACTCTGTGGCTGAAGAAATACTTCCTAACATCCCTGTGATTCATCTGTGTCTTCAACTTCCAACACTGTCCCCTTGTTACTGTGTCCAATCTCTGGAACATCCTGTCTTTGTCCACCTTGTCAATTCCTCTCAGTATTTTGTATGTCGTTATCATGTCCCCCCTATCTCTCCTGTCCTCCAGTGTCGTCAGGTTGATTTCCCTTAACCTCTCCTCGTAGGACATACCTCTTAGCTCTGGGACTAGTCTTGTTGCAAACCTTTGCACTTTCTCTAGTTTCTTTACGTGCTTGGCTAGGTGTGGGTTCCAAACTGGTGCCGCATACTCCAATATGGGCCTAACGTACACGGTGTACAGGGTCCTGAATGATTCCTTATTAAGATGTCGGAATGCTGTTCTGAGGTTTGCTAGGCGCCCATATGCTGCAGCAGTTATTTGGTTGATGTGCGCTTCAGGAGATGTGCCTGGTGTTATACTCACCCCAAGATCTTTTTCCTTGAGTGAGGTTTGTAGTCTCTGGCCCCCTAGACTGTACTCCGTCTGCGGTCTTCTTTGCCCTTCCCCAATCTTCATGACTTTGCACTTGGTGGGATTGAACTCCAGGAGCCAATTGCTGGACCAGGTCTGCAGCCTGTCCAGATCCCTTTGTAGTTCTGCCTGGTCTTCGATCGAGTGAATTCTTCTCATCAACTTCACGTCATCTGCAAACAGGGACACCTCAGAGTCTATTCCTTCCGTCATGTCGTTCACAAATACCAGAAACAGCACTGGTCCTAGGACTGACCCCTGTGGGACCCCGCTGGTCACAGGTGCCCACTCTGACACCTCGCCACGTACCATGACTCGCTGCTGTCTTCCTGACAAGTATTCCCTGATCCATTGTAGTGCCTTCCCTGTTATCCCTGCTTGGTCCTCCAGTTTTTGCACCAATCTCTTGTGTGGAACTGTGTCAAACGCCTTCTTGCAGTCCAAGAAAATGCAATCCACCCACCCCTCTCTCTCTCTTGTCTTACTGCTGTCACCATGTCATAGAACTCCAGTAGGTTTGTGACACAGGATTTCCCGTCCCTGAAACCATGTTGGCTGCTGTTGATGAGATCGTTCCTTTCTAGGTGTTCCACCACTCTTCTCCTGATAATCTTCTCCATGATTTTGCATACTATACATGTCAGTGACACTGGTCTGTAGTTTAATGCTTCATGTCTGTCTCCTTTTTTAAAGATTGGGACTACATTTGCTGTCTTCCATGCCTCAGGCAATCTCCCTGTTTCGATAGATGTATTGAATATTGTTGTTAGGGGTACACATAGTGCCTCTGCTCCCTCTCTCAATACCCATGGGGAGATGTTATCTGGCCCCATTGCCTTTGAGGTATCTAGCTCACTCAGAAGCCTCTTCACTTCTTCCTCGGTTGTGTGCACTGTGTCCAGCACATGGTGGTGTGCCCCACCTCTCCGTCTTTCTGGAGCCCCTTCTGTCTCCTCTGTGAACACTTCTTTGAATCTCTTGTTGAGTTCCTCACATACTTCATGGTCATTTCTTGTTGTCTCTCCTCCTTCCTTCCTTAGCCTGATTACCTGGTCCTTGACTGTTGTTTTCCTCCTGATGTGGCTGTACAACAGTTTCGGGTCAGATTTGGCTTTTGGTGCTATGTCGTTTTCATATTGTCTTTGGGCCTCCCTTCTTATCTGTGCATATTCGTTTCTGGCTCTACGACTGCTCTCCTTATTCTCCTGGGTCCTTTGCCTTCTATATTTCTTCCATTCCCTAGCACACTTGGTTTTTGCCTCCCTGCACCTTTGGGTAAACCATGGGCTCATCCTGGCTTTTTCATTATTCCTGTTACCCTTGGGTACAAACCTCTCCTCAGCCTCCTTGCATTTTGTTGCTACATATTCCATCATCTCATTAACTGGCTTCCCTGCCAGTTCTCTGTCCCACTGAACCCCGTTCAGGAAGTTCCTCATTCCTGTGTGTGTGTGTGTGTGTGTGTGTGTGTGTGTGTGTGTGTGTGTGTGTGTGTGTGTGTGTGTGTGTGTGTGTGTGTGTGTGTGTGTGTGTGTGTGTGCACTCACCTAGTTGTACTCACCTAGTTGAGGTTGCAGGGGTCGAGTCCGAGCTCCCGGCCCCGCCTCTTCACTGGTCGCTACTAGGTCACTCTCCCTGAACCGTGAGCTCTATCATACCTCTGCTTAAAGCTATGTATGTATCCTGCCTCCACTACATCGCTTCCCAAACTATTCCACTTCCTGATTACTCTGTGGCTGAAGAAATACTTCCTAACATCCCTGTGATTCATCTGTGTCTTCAACTTCCAACTGTGTCCCCTTGTTGCTGTGTCCCATCTCTGGAACATCCTGTCTGTGTGTGTGTACTCACCTATTTGTGGTTGCAGGGGTCGAGTCTTAGCTCCTGTGTGTGAGTGTGTGTGTGTGTGTGTGTGTGTGTGTGTGTGTGTGTGTGTGTGTGTGTGTGTGTGTGTGTGTGTGTGTGTGTGTGTGTGTGTGTGTGTGTGTGTGTGTGTGTGTGTGTGTGTGTGTGTGTGTGTGTGTGTGCGTGTGTGTGTGTGTTCCTCAGCGTCATAACCTTCCGTTTACGTTAAGACCTTCCCAATATGAGTTAGGCAGGTAAAGTTTTGATGAATTCCTTTCCCCTATGTCGTCCGCACCTCCTGAGCCCTTTTTTAGCAGGGAGGGACGAGCGAGGCATGATGGAGGGGAAGGTGAGAGACGATGACGATTATGGAGGCAGAAGTGGGGGAGCAGGGTGATGGAGGGGGGAAGTAGGAGACGATGGTGGGGAGACTGAGATAGATAGATAGATAGATAGATGGAGAGAGAGAGAGAGAGAGAGAGAGAGAGAGAGAGAGAGAGAGAGAGAGAGAGAGAGAGAGAGAGAGAGAGAGAGAGAGAGAGAGAGAGAGAGAGAGGCGGAGGAGGACCAGGATGATACAGATGAGGATGCAGGTCACAGGTGATCAGACTTCAAGTCATCCTAGTGCAAGGGCTGCGACCCAAAGTCAAGGTTAGCACTGAGTACAGCTGAGTTTGTTGGGTGGTGAGAAGACTATCATCACTGAGACAACCACACTGAAGATACCACGTACTTATCACTGACAGCAGCTAACTGCTAAAACCCTTTATTTAGTACAAGAAGACCAGCCACACCCAGCCATAGGAAGTACGGTATCACGACTGCATGATGACAAACATCTATACATACAAATAAGGACGAAGTCACCGGGTTCCAGACCCGGGCCATCACTGGTACCTTCAATGGGATATATCACCCACCTTCCTTCGAGAGCTAGTGGGCGGCCATTATCTGAAAAAGAGCACTGTCAGGACGCTTTCTCTGGTGCATAAAAGGAATGAATACGAATGTTATAAAAAGATAATTTACCAAATGTAAACACTGAACCACTGCTGACTCCGTCATCATCATCATCCTGTTCTCTATGTGTATATTTCTTAATTATAATAATAATAATAAACTTTGTGTACCTTATTACATAATAAAATATACGTATACATGCATTTATAAAGGATATGGTGGTCGAAGTGGAAAATTCAAACGACCTGAGGAAGATATACATATATTTTCCACGAAGCCTTATTATCTGCTTTTCCGCGAAATTGGATCCCACAAGATATTGCTAACTAAAAGCTTTTAGCTGAGCTGATGTAGACTAACGTTTTAACTTGCAAATAAATTGGTGGTAAGCCCTGCAAAACTCTTGAGTGTGTAAAAAGAATGATAATAATGTATTGTATATTACCACATCCCTGTACCATCAATGTATCCTTTAACACTTGTCTAACATATTACGTAACAAAGTAAAAATGTGTTTATATAAGAGATGGTGCGGTAAAAGAGTTAGTATATTAAAATATCATCAAAGAGAAATCTATTTTTCTTTTAAGCCTTTTTTTATTTACTTCTCCGAGGCTATAGGTCCCCACCCTTGCAACCAGTGTGTGTGTGTGTGTGTGTGTGTGTGTGTGTGTGTGTGTGTGTGTGTGTGTGTGTGCGCGCGTTGTCATCGCCTTGACTTACACGATGCGCTACGCACATCGTGTAAAGATCAAACCAAGAAATGGTACCGTTGATGATTCAACGAAGATTGCTCTTGCAACTGTTGTTCAGGGAGCACTGGAAGTAAAATTCAACACCATATTGTCACTGAAAGAAGCATTCATTGTTGTGTGTCACGATGATGCTGAAGCAGAGAAGCTACTCACTACAGAAGCCATCACTACTCTTACTACTCAAGGGTTTACTGTTACGTCATCTCCTGCCCTCAGGGCAAGGAAATCAGTATTCCTAAAAAAACTGGACAAGATTCTGACGTCTCAAACACCTGCTGAACTCAAGTCATCCATCGAGACGCAAAATACTTGGGCTACTGTTGACAGCATTACAAAAATCCCAAATGCAACGTCCATGATCAAGGTCACCTTCACCGACGTAAACATGGCTGCCACTGCACTGAACGAAGGTCTTGCTGTCTACTACTACTACATCAGCCCTACCTACATTGAAGCAGAGAGATATCACTACATCCAACATTGCTGGAACTGTTATTCATACCATCACACCACCAAAGCATGTCCAGTAAAAGACAAGAAGTTCTGCACTACATGTGGTAGTGAGGGACACGCCTTCAGTTCCTGCACCGCTGCTGCTCCAACACAACCAGCGTGCTTAAACTGCAAGAGTAATGATCACCATACACTGGCAGCAAAATGTCCTACAAGAAAGGATATTATGAAGAAAACACAAGATGCAGCAAAGAAAAAACCTACTAGCAACACTCCAACGTATGCAGCGATTGCAAAAATACAAGCAGACACTACAAAATTACTTCAAGCATCTACTCAGCCCGCCTCCACCACCACCACTACCATCACTCCTCCAACATGTGACGTAACGAAGATTCACTACTGTCTATTATACGCTCATATGCAAAACATGGCTGTACCTGGATCATTTAACTCTGCCATCAACGAGTTATTTGCATTAAATAACATGCCTTCATTTACATTTCCAGCATCTCCACCTTCTGAAGAAATTCTCAAATTCACCAAAAACTTAATCGCCAACTCTTCTGCAGAAGTTCCATCAACACCACCAACTAGTGACGTCAATCCAACAACGACCAATGAGAAGCCTCCACCGCCACCACCTCTCACTGAATCCAACCAATCAGAAGCCTTACCACCAGAAACATCTTCTAATTCGTCTACTGAAGTTGAAAACGAAGCAACACCACCTCCCTCTACTCCACCACCGCCTTCTCTACTTAGCTCACGTCGATTACCTGGAACACCATGGGTTAAACACAAAGGACTCATATTCTACACCACGAGGCTGTACCCTGCAAGCATGACTCGCCTAGAACTCATCCAACATCTCCAAGACAACACTGTATCGTACCAAAGCGAAGAAAGACCATTCCCTACCTACAACCAGATACTCCACCAACTCCAAACCAACGAATACTACTACAGCTCTCCCATAAGTGTGATACAACTCTCTCGAAAACAATTTACCGCACTGATAAACGGTTTAAGACCATAACCAACTCATCCTGCTTGCTGCCTTCTGACACTCCCAGCTCCTACCGCTGCCTTCGCCATCCTCTCCTAGTGAGCCAAGCAATGACATCAGTCAAGCCTCTCTATCTACGTCTCCAGTACTTTTGTACCACATGTCCCAAAGTGGTTGGGCCACTTGCCTTGATTCCTCCTCTTCCCCTCCTCCCCATCCTTTTCCAGTTATTTCCATCCTTCCATATCCTTCTTCCTTCCCATCTTACGAGAGCTCTCATCGTCCTCGATTCGATTCGATTTAAAGATATTTTTTTTCACTTAGGTTAATATAAAAATTAATGATTTTGTACCAAAAGAGCCTTAGGAAACTTACCTAACCATATTATAACAAATACAATTTAATTTAGCTAATAAGTTTACAATAATTTAATAATAAACAAACACAATGAAATATATTTTTTTCGTTAGGTTCAGAATGATTTATGCGAAATTATTGCATACACAAATTTTCGTTTGCACTATTCGGCAAGAAGTGCGTTGCTATTTAAGCCAAAATCGCAAGTTTCACTTATTCAGCATATATATATATATATATATATATATATATATATATATATATATATATATATATATATATATATATATATATATATATATATATATATATATATATAGAGAGAGAGAGAGAGAGAGAGAGATAGAGAGAGAGGATGGGGGGAAGTATGAGAGAGGTCTTGACCTGAATACAGTACCCAACATTAATCGGTGTATCAGGGAGAGGCGACTTACGGTGATGGTTGAGGACAAGTGTCTTCAGGAGACTCCCCACGTTCCTAGAAAGGGATGGAGTGAGGGACGGTGTCACGACCACCTAACCATACCTAGAATTGTCCTGCATGTACTTCCCCGGATCATCCCGCGGCTTGAGTTGATGAGTTCTCAGAGTTGTTCCTACTCCCAGAGCCCGGCAACGGTTGGCGGCCTGATACACCAGTCTTTTGGTGGAGGAAGTGGAAGAAAGAGATGGACACGGAGGAGGTAATGAAAAAGAAAAAAGCACAAGAACTACAAGTATGCATACCACTCACCACACCATCTGGATGGCACGCAGAATGATCCAAAAACTACTGTGAGGGTATCATCTTATGTCACTACTGGGCAGCGATCCTCTTGTTTTTAATAAGGGTTGTAAAACCTACCTGAAGTATGTGGATGCTTAACCAGTGATAGACCATTATCTAAGAAGAGACACTAATCCTCTTTATTCATCTTTAAAACAAATAAAACAGAATGAAAGTAAACAAAGGAAAGTTTTAGCAAAGTTCGGTATCCCTAGGCACTCTCCTGGCGCCTTTACTGGTTCTCATTCTCATAATAGACAGATAAATAGTTAAAAAGAAAAACACTGGCCGGAGCTTCGTATCACCTTTTGCAGATGATACTAAAATAAGCATGAAATATGCCTCGGTAGAAGACAGAAAAATTACAAGCAGATATCAAAACGTCTTCCAGTGAGGTAATGGGAAATAACATGGTTATCAGTGGTAACAAATTCCAATACTCAAATATAGAAATAAGGAAGAACTCAAAATGAGCACTGGATAAAATACACAGTAGGGCCATCTCAAAGAACGAAAGGAACACGTAAAGGACTTGGATGTCGGATGCCTATCATTTATAGAACACATTATGGTAAATGTCGTGAAGGTCATAAAATGAAAGGTTAGATAATGAGAACCTTCAAAACGAGAGAAACAGCGCCAACAGCAGTAGTCGTACTCTATTCACTTAAGCTCACACGTCTGGAAAACTGTTCTGTGCTCACAGCTCCGTTTAAGGTCGGAGGAATATCATAGATGAAAATGTACAAAGACTGCTTACTGTTCTCACTGGGCCAATAAAGCATTTATACTGTGACTGCCTCAAATTGCTTATAATGTATTCTGAAGCGGAAAAGAGATATCTGATAATGTATACACGTAAAAAGAAGGGGTGCAATGGGACACTGATTAATAATGTCAATGTAATGAGACCAAGACTAATAAATATCCTTCAAGCATGAGAACAATTAACAATAAACTATTAGCTGTCCTCAAGAACTAACTTGGCAAGTTCTTAAAGCCAGTTCTTGATCAGACGGGCTGTGATGCATACATTGGAATGCGCATGGCTAGCACCAACAATCAAGGCGATTAGGCTAGTAACCGGGAGGTCTCAAATCTATAAACTACCATACTTACTGGAGTGAGAGATATAGGAAGGAGTGTAAAGTAAATCCTGTGGAAAGCAGGTCTGCCACAGGCACTACAAAACACTGTGTTGACATCCGTGGCCTGATTTTCATTTAGCTCATGGGGAAGTACTAAACCTGTGGAATGAGATGCATTCAGTTACGATCGAAGGAAGAGGAGGTTAAGCCTCATTCCTTGGATCAAGAGCCCCCTCACCGGCATTAATGGGATTCGTGGCCCAAGATTAGTAGATATCAGAAATATTTCCGGAACAAGTGTAAAAGTCTTTAGGAAACTAAGCAATTACCTCTGCCAAGTGTCCAATCAACTAGGTTATGATGCGTATGTGGGCCAGCGGTCTGCTAACAGCAACTGTCCAGTTGAACAGGCAATTAACACAGACGGATCTGCTAGGGTAGAAGAACCCTAGACACCGGTCAGAAGTAGTAGAAAAATTAAATAAGCAAGATGAGGAAGTGGTGGAGACAAGCTCCACACAGTTTGAAAAGTAGATGTCACAAGGAAATGAGAACAAGAATCAATAATGTAAATGAGACAAATATATTGTGTGAAGTTATGTTGACGAAAACTTATACCGACTAAAAGTAAATAACAAAATACCAGATAAGAGAGAAAAACGTCTGGGATCAGAGAACATGTATTTAATTATATATATATATATATATATATATATATATATATATATATATATATATATATATATATATATATATATATATATATATATATATATATGCAGTGGAGCACCTCTGGGAAGCAATGCCATTGACACAATTCTCAGGAAGAAATTGGTAGAGTTAAGGAGAATGGAACAACGAATAGGCAATCTGGACACCCACGATGCCTTGTACCTTCTCACAAAGTGCTTGAGTCTGCCCAGGTTGACATATTTCCTAAGATGTGCACCTTCATATGATAACCCTATACTGCACGAATATGACAGTATTCTGAGGCAGATTTTTACGAAAGTACTTAACCTTACTCTAGAAGACGGGCAGTGGAACCAAGCTACACTTCCAGCCAGACTAGGAGGTATTGGTGTCCGCAAGTCACTGCTTTTCTGGCCTCATGTATTGCATCCAGAGGGCTTGTAGCAGCGATTCTCCCTGAACATCTTAGGAACAAGATTGGAGTCCAGGACCAAAAGTTCATTGACGGAGCCATGATCTGGGATAATCTAACGGGCTCTGAAACCAGACCTGCTCCCCCCAACAACTACAAACAATCGCACTGGGATGGTCCAATAGTGGAAAATATAGCCTCAACAATGCTTCAGTGTGTGTCAGGGAAGGATAGAGCCCGCCTCCTGGCAGTGAGAGCACATCATGCAGGGGATTTTCTGTTGGCTGTTCCTAACTCCAGACTTGGCACACGCCTCGACCCACAGACCGTCCGTATCGGTGTTGCCCTTCGACTTGCCGCCCCTATTCTCGACGAACACAGGTGTATTTGTGGCAGTGAAGCAGCAGACCGATTCGGGTACCACGGTCTTGTGTGCCGTAAATCCGAGGGAAAGATTGCAAGACATGAGGAGGTTAATAACATTATCAAGAGGAGCCTCACAACAGCCGGATGCCTAGCAGTAAGGGAGCCACCCCAGCTATGCAGATCTGATGGCAGCCAGAAGCGTCCAGATGGTATCACCCTTCAAGCCTGGACAGATGGGAAGCAGGTGGTGTGAGACTAAACATGTGCATCTACCGTGGCTGATACCTATCTCCAATACACCAGGGAGGAAGGAGGGGCAGCTGCCAGATTCAGGGAGTCCCAAAAGTCTAGAAAATATGGAGAACTTGCCCATCATTATATGTTTGTTCCCATAGGCTCAGAGACCCTTGGCTCATAGTGAAAGAATGCATCTAAATTCCTTAAGGAGCTGGGAAAAAGACTCATCAGGGTAACTAGGGATCCCAGGGCAGCTAGTTTTCTGTTCCAGCGGCTCAGTGCGGCTGTTCAAAGGGGTAATGCCTGCTGTATTTTGGGCACACGCCCCAGCTCTGAGGAGCTAGATGAAATTTTCGCCTTATAATCGGTGATACACACGTAACAACATGTACCGTATATGCCACCTTTATATCAACAATGTATCTCTTAAATCTTTTGTACCATATTATGTAATAAAATATTCCTACTGGTAAAAAAAAAGTAATATGAAAAGATGGGGTTGTAGGGGAAGTGGAATATTCAAACGGCTTCAGGAAGAAATCCAAATATTCTTCCTTGAAGCCTTTTTATCCACTTCTCCGAGGCTATGGGTCCCACAATTTACACCAGAGGTGGACCCCATCCTATATATATATATATATATATATATATATATATATATATATATATATATATATATATATATAATATATATATATATATATATATATATATATATATATATATATATATATATATATATATATATATATATATATATATATATATATATATATATATATATATATATATTCAACAAGTCGGCCGTCTCCCACCGAGGCAGGGTGACCCAAAAAAGAAAGAAAATTCCCCAAAAGAAAAATACTTTCATCATTCAACACTTTCACCTCACTCACACATAATCAGTTTTTGCAGAGGTTCACAGAATACAACAGCTTAGAAGCATATATGTATAAAAATACACAACATATCCCTCCAAACTGCCAATATCCCGAACCCCTCCTTTAGAGTGCAGGCATTGTACTTCCCATTTCCAGGACTCAAATCCGGCTATATAAAAATAACCGGTTTCCCTGAATCCCTTCACTAAATATTACCCTGCTCACACTCCAACAGATCGTCAGTTCCCAAATACCATTCGCCTCCCTTCACTCCTATCGAACACGCTCATGCACGCCTGCTGGAAGTCCAAGCCCCTCGCCCACAAAACCTCCCTTACCCCTTCCTTCCAACCTTTTCGAGGACGACCCCTACCCCGCCTTCCTTCCCCTGCAGATTTATACGCTCTCCATGTCATTCTACTTTGATCCATTCTCTCTAAATGACCAAACCACCTCAACAGCCCCTCTTCAGCCCTCTGACTAATACTTTTATTAACTCCACACCTTCACCTAATTTCCACACTCCGAATTTTCTGTATATATATATATATATATATATATATATATATATATATATATATATATATATATATATATATTGTACATAATTTGGACAATAGAAAAATAGATGAGACACAGTGGAGATATTTTGTATTAGGAAAAAAAAAGGCAACACCAACATTTATTTAATGGTTAGGAACAAATGGTAGAGGACGAATACATTCTTAATTGTCAGAAACTGTTATGCATCGCTGGAGCCCTTGGGATTTATTGCTGAAAAAAGTGATGTAAACGACAGCAATAAATAATAACAGAATATGAGCGAGACTGGAGACAAGCGCAGGTGGCGGGGCGGGAGAGAATAATGCACCACCACCACCACCACCTCCTCCACCACAACCATCACCACCACCACCTCCTCCACCACCACCATCACCACCACCACTACCACCACCATCACCACGACCTCAACACCAATATCGTTTCAGCAACAATCATTCTTTCACTTTACTTCCTCTGGCTTATTACCTTTCTGTCACAATTGTCTTTATGGATGTGTTGCTTCCAGATGGTTTACTGTTCCAGTCTTATTTCAATCAATCGTCGGTTGAGATTCCCAACTCTTCCTTTATTTTAATTAAGGTTAGGATACATAAATATACAAAAACGTATATTTAACTTCGTATAAGCAAACAGAAAAAGACGGCTGCGACACCTGTGGCAAGGCGGTGGGTGGCTGAGCAGCCCCAGGTAACGTTCAAATATACACGAGTATTACTCATGGTGCGAGAACGAGCTGAACCCACACTGTTCTGGTGCTGGTATACAGTCTTGTGTCCCATCGTCAGCGGTACCTCCGACCCAGCGCAGAATTGATGTTATCTCCAGGAGTCCTGGGATGATGCAAATCCCTTGCTATCCATTAAGGTCAACACCAAGTAAGGTCCCTCTCAGTCCATATCTCGCCGCCACTGTCACTTCACAACGCCCTACCATGTGAGGATTAAGCAGCAACACATCACTCCCAACGATCTGCATAAAGTAACTCTCGCATTTTTCAACCCCACTGGTTCCTGGATTTTATGGTGGGCTCTTCAACCATGACCTTGTCTGACCTCCGGCCGTGGCCCTCCGCCACCTCTCCCCCCCCCCTCCGAGGCCACGGTGGCGCAGAGGTCAAGTGCGAGGTTACAGTGAACAGACAACAATGTTGTATTGTGTTAATCATGAGGATCCCCGTACAGGGCTTCAGTGCACTCAAGTGTATATTTACCTCATACTGTAAATATTCACTCTCCAGAGTGACATGATTGCCACCATTGAGAAGAATCTCACACACAGGATGATTCCACCATAGAGAAGAATCACACACACATGATGATTCCACCATAGAGATGAATCACACATACAGGACGATTCTACCATAGTTAAGAATCAGAAGCAGACACCTCATGACAAATGTAAGCCCCACACAGGGATACGGCACACCTAGAGAACACTGGAACCTGTAGATGGCTCTGAAGAAAAACAGCTTTTACTACCAGAGGATACAGGGAGATGAGAGGTTGGGTGCGGCAGTGGTTACTGGGGTTAACAATTTTCTTTTTTTAACCGCTGCTGCAGCCTGTTTAGGTTATCCTGTTTTTTATTTTTGGGGGGGATGCTTCTCCTGTATACGTTCTCCTTGTTATCATGTGAAAACTGTCATGGTAGTTTACTTCCCCTTACAAGCAGTTTACTCAAGACATGAGAATGGAACCTAGAAGTACGCCTGTGCAGATTCAGCTGGTTACACTTGCTCATCGTTATATTTCATTACTCCGTGTGTCGCTACTGTCTAATTAGGCTTGTGAGACTGAAACTGTCTTCACCGACGTATGTCTGCAGGGGTTAAGTCTCAGCTCTTGATTAACAAATGGTGGTATTGGTAATTTTTTTTCTATGTCCTGCTTAGTCCTGAAACTATGATTGGAATTTACCACTTCCTCAACTACCACAATCCACTGTTTTATCACCTTAAGATTAAAGAAAGATTTACTGATGTCAATGTGGCTCGCTTGTGTATTTAGCATTCCGAATGCCTACCATTCTCAACAATCTGTTCCTATCCACTCGCTCAATTCCTTTGGTGCATCTAAATGACAACAACGCATATTTGGATATCAGACTGACATATACTGAGATCCAGACGGCAGCTCTAAAGATACCCAGCCTTTATTTGCCCCAAAGATAATCAGTTGATGTGCACCTCTAATGATACACTCGGCATGATGTTCCCTTCTAGATTCTTTTGTTTGTGTAGTAACTGCAGCGTTTTTTTCCTCGTAAGTCCTACTTTGTCTTCGGCTTTATCTCTTCCTCTCCTATTACAAGACTTTGCATTTGTTTAACATCAGGTCCAGATATCATTTGTTTGGCTACTCCTGCCGTCTGCTTTTTTTTTTTTTGTCATCTATCGCTCTTATTCTTCTCATTGGATCCTATAATTATCAAAAGAGTGACATGTAGGATTCAATTCCCTTCATTCATTTCCACCGCAGTCGTTTATGTGCATACCTAAGTCGTCTGACTGACATTTTATTGAAATGTATATGAAATATATCATTGATCCCTGAACTAATTGTTTGGGGACCCCACTTGTGATTCTTACCCATCCTGATACGTCAACTCTTACCATCATAATGTATATTCTATTCTTCAGGTACACCATCCTCAGAGCAACCTTACTGTTAACACTGACAGCTTTTCTATTTTATGAATCTGTTTTTTGCCGTTCAAGTCTTATCTTCATTAGGTTCGTGAGGCAGAATTTGCCATCCCTGAACCCATGCTGGTTTTCTTTCATGAATTCCCTCCGCTCCAGAGGCGTCTACAAAGATTCATGAACTATCCAACACTCATCTCCACCACTAGTGCAGTACTACGATACACCAGCACATTAGCATTACCCAGATTACATACCAATTAACTCTTCTTCATGATCGCACCGATAACGTTCTTATCTCCTATCGTGTGGCCAATTTACCAAACTATTTTTGGTCAGCAATTTGCAAACAAGAATTCCCAGGGTTATCATAAATGATTTTTCTTCGGTATTTCATGCTCTCCAAGTTAGAGGGTGTTCGTATAAGTATTTAAACCTTGAGATAGAATGGTTCCTATGCCTGTTGTCTATAAGGGTTTGGTTTAAGGCAAAGTGGTTTGAACTTTGCGTCCGTCTTAACCTGAGGTCCACCATGAACACAAGGCCGGGGAATGTGGAGGTTTTGTTGCAGTATTTTAGAGTCACGTAAGATATTTAAACATTTGTCTAGTATCTATTTTTATTTTATCGTGTGCATGTGTTGTTATTGTGGCTGCTATTGGTGTGTGTGTGTGTGTGTGTGTGTGTGTGTGTGTGTGTACTCACCTAATTGTGGTTGCAGGGGTCGAGACTCAGCTCCTGGCCCCGCCTCTCACTGATCGCTACTAGGTCCTCTCTCTCCCTGCTCCATGAACATTATCATACCTCGTCTTAAAGCTATGTATGATTCCTACCTCCACTACATCATTTGCTACACTATTCCACTTCCTGACAACTCTATGACTGAAGAAATACTTCCTAACATCCCTCTGACTCATCTAAGTCTTCAACTTTCAATTGTGACCCCTTGTTTCTGTGTCCCCTGTTTGGAACATCCTGTCTCTGTCCACCTTATCTTTTCCTCGCAGTATTTTGTATGTCTCCCCTAACCCTCCTGCTCTCCAGTGTCGTCAGGCCGATTTCGCTTAACCTTTCTTCGTAGGACATTCCCCTGAGCTCTGGTACTAGCCTTGTTGCAAACTTTTGCACTTTCTCTAATTTCTTGACGTGCTTGACTAGGTGTGGGTTCCAAACTGGTGCTGCATACTCCAGTATGGGCCTGACGTACACGTGTACAGTGTCTTGAACGATTCCTCACTAAGGTATCGGAACGCTATTCTCAGGTTTGCCAGGCGCCCATATGCTGCAGCAGTTATCTGGTTGATGTGTGCTTCCGGTGACGTGGTCGGCGTTATACTCACCCCGAGATCTTTCTCATTCATTCATTAGAGATTTGCCGGTGCTTCCGGCCCGGGTCTTCTCCAGATGGTGACCCGGCGACAAGAGATCTTTCTCCTTGAGCAAGGTTTGCAGTCTTTGGCCACCTAGACTATACTGTCTGGGATCTTCTTTGCCCTTCCCCAATCTTCATGACTTTGCATTTGGCGGGGTTAAATTCGAGTAGCCAGTTGCTGGACCACGTGTCCAGCCTGTGTGTGTGTGTGTGTGTGTGTGTGTGTGTGTGTGTGTGCGCATGCATGCATGCGTGCGTGCGTGTGTGCGAGCGTGCGTGCGTGTGTGCGAGCGTGCGTGCGTGCGTGTGTGTGCGTGCGTGCGTGTGTGCACGCGTGCGTGCGTGTGTATATACGCGCGCGAGCAAGGGTTGATTCAAAGTTCCTGGCCTGTTTTTTTACTACCGTTGACTGAATTTCCTGATGCCTGGTCTTCAGCCCCCGATCATACCTCCTCAAACTGTGATGTGTTTTCATCCGCCATCTTTTCATGAAATTCGATCCACTTAAAACACTGAGACAGATGAAACAGAACAAGTACTTCCTATCGTCCCCGCAGCTCAACTACGTCTTCAGCTGTCGTCTGTGTCTCCTGGCTCCCTCTCTTTGCCTCTCAAAAGGTTGTCTCTCTCCACTCTACTCCTCAGAGCATTTTGCATTGTGATAATAGCTTCACTGGCCTTTCGAGTTGCAATAGTATAAACAGACAAGTGGCAATTTAAACACATTTCAGGCAGGCAGTTTAAAAATCTTTACATTACGATGTTTCATTAACAGTCAGGCTTTATCGAGTTATTTTATATGCTCTGTTAAGTGTGAGCTCCATGCTGAAGCTGCGTACCCAAAGGTGGAAAATGGGGGCTAACGAAAATTGTGTAGTCTCAAGTGGTTTGCCAGTAGACAATTCTGGGGGTCATTTGCCCCACGGCACAGTTCTTGATTCTTCGTCTCTGCCTGTAGTAGGTGCGTCCCTATCTAATTTATATATTCTTTATTTTGAATGATATTTGTTTGGAGAATACTTTTAATGCCATTAAGTTCATCCTAGTTACGCACTGATTTATATCCATATTATTCAAATTATCTTCCTAACATAGTTCAGTAAGATCATGGTTTATTTGGTCCTGGTTAATGAATATATGTTGTTGAAACTGAGTATTGAACATACTCTCCTGAGTATTTGTGTTGGGCTAAAGTCCAATGTGTATACGAGACCCTGAATTTAAACTAGCTTTTGGTCCGAATTTGTTGTATTTGACACCATTATGTTCCGTACCAGATCCTCAATATTTGTAAATATAAGGTCAAGAGCATTTTCTAATTTGGTGGGTTATCATTAGAGCAAAGTTCCAGGGAAGATAATATAACATATATACAATATACATAAAAATATAGAAAGATTGACAAGGAATAACTGGTCGATATGAGAAGGGTAAAAATGATTGGCACAACAGTGAGATGATCAAGAGAGAGAGAGACGATAGAAGTTCTGTCACTGTAAAAATAATGAACAATGTCATGGATTAGGAAAAAAGATAGACAATGCCCATCTACCTGATATTATCTACCTGCTCGTGAATCTAAGGGGTCATCGCCAAGCGACCCGGTACTAGCCGAGGACTCCTGGATGATAACATACCAATCAGGCTGTTGTTGCTGCTGCTGCTAGCAACAACTCAGTTCATCGCGGGCATCACAACTCAGCTGATCAACAATTGTCTCGAGGAACTTATCAAAGTTCCCTCTTGAAGACAGGTGTCTGATGATAATTCCACTTACATACTGCATGAAGGGAGGATGTTGAAAGCTATGGACCCTCTCGCTAATGCAATTCTCTTAGTGTGCCTGTTGTAGCCTTCTTTTTCAGTGAGTAGAAAATTTCTAAACGTTGCTAAGAGCGGAGACTCGACTTCTGTAAGAATAGCAAGATGAACACAACTGTTGCTGCTGCTATTCACGTCTACATTTTCTCTATTTTTTACTTAAATAAAATAAGACGTGGGCTTTAGCTCAAGTAAATATCTCATAGTTTCTCTTCGTGCTGGGTGACCCCCTGACCTTTCTGATATAAGGTAATTCCTTGCAACAAGTAAAGGCCATTTGAGGTGAAGTGATGCCCGGGGAGTGAGGTTGTGAGGGACTGATGTGTGTGTGTGTGTGTGTGTGTGTGTGTGTGTGTGTGTGTGTGTGTGTGTGTGTGTATGTGTGTGTGTGTGTGTGTGTGTGTGTGTGTGTGTGTGTGCGTGTGTGTGTGTGTGTGTGTGTGTGTGTGTGTGTGTGTGTGTGTGTGTGTGTGTGTGTGTGTGTGTGTGTGTGTGTGTGTGTGTGTGTGTGTGTGTGTGTGTGTGCGTGTGTGTGTGTGTGTGTGTGTATGTGTGTGTGTATGTGTGTGTGTGTGTGTGTGTGTGTGTGTGTGTGTGTGTGTGTGTGTGTGTGTGTGTGTGTGTGTGTGTGTGTGTGTGTGTGTGTGCGTGCGTGTGTGTGTGTATTTCAACACGTCGGCCGCTTCCCACCGAGGCAGGGTGACCCAAAAAGAAAGAAAAACACAAAAAGAGAGAAAGAAAAAACTTTCATCATAATTCAACACTTTCACCATGACTCACACATAATCACTGTCTTTGCAGAGGCTCACGCTCCAACAGCTCGTCTCTACCCATTCGTCTCCATTCACTCCTACCTAACACGCTCACGCACGCTTGCTGGAAGTCCAAGCCCCTCGCCCACAAAACCTTCTTTACCCCCTCCCTCCAACGTTTTCGGGGACGACCCCAGCCCTGCCTTCCTTTCCCTACAGATTTATACGCTCTGCAAGTCATTCTACTTTGTTCCATTCTCTCTAAATGACCAAAGCACCTCAACAGCCCTCTGACTAATACTTTTAGTAACTCCGCACCTCCTCCTAATTTCCACACTACGAATTCTCTGCAAAATATTTACACCACACAATGCCCTTAGACAGGACATCTCCACTGCCTCCAGCCTTCCCTTTGCTGCAGCATTTACAACTCATGCTTCACACCCATATAAGAGTGTTGGTACCACCATACTCTTGTACATTCCCTTCTTTCCCTCCATGGATAACGTTTTTTTATTTCAAAGCAATATATTTGATATAAGAAAAGTATTGTATATTTGGGCCTATCACTTTATTATTATTATTATTATTATTATTATTATTATTATTATTATTATTATTATTATTTTACATTCATGGTGGAAGCGCTAAAACTACAGCGCCTAGAAAATGGGAAATAATTAGGTCTGACCCAAAGAAGGGAGAAGGAGAGGGGGTAAACTCCGAACACGTGACACAGGCCTTCTATAATAGTGACAGGAACTACCCAGGGGGCTGCATTCCTCTCACTGACCTGTCTCCCTCTCTCTATTATTTTGTTTCTCCTTAAATCTTCATAAAAATTTTATTTCTCTTGTGTATGGGACAGATTCCCGTGAGAAATGGTAATTCTCAAGTAACAGAAACTTCAGTTCAGCTGGGATGAAACCTTTGAAGCTGCTCTAGCTGATGAGCGTTTAATGGAATACTTGACGATATCTTCATTGTTCTACTGGAGTCTCTCAGCTCAGGCCGGCAGATTTAAAAATTATGTACGATACTCCTCTTGTGTGATGAAAACATAGCTTTTGTTTCCACTGTGTAACTCTCCCATAGCCACCAAAAGTCTAAAGCCGCCACCGCCACTCACTTCTATTTCATTAAAAAAAAAAATGGATTTATCCGCATTTTGCTGCTACTATATATGACAGTTTCACAGTGGGAACAAAATTAACTGTTTCCCCCTGTTACATACTGTTACGCAGAATGGGGCTCATACAAGACGTTGAAATCTGTCAACCTGAGCTGGGAAACTTCAGTAGAGGGATTAGGATATTATCAAGCATCCCAGTAAAGGTGTATCAGTTACGCCAACTTCAAAGGTTTCGTTCCAGCAGACCTGGAGTTAACATTTAGGAAGTGCCATCTCTTAGGATAGCTTATCCCGTCCACTACATGTAGGGAAATGACCCAGCCACAGCAGTAGAGTATTTCTTTGTTAAGAAGTCCGTGCATTCCAGTTTTCTTGGACAAAATCTGTCTCTCATCATTCCCCCAAAATATATATGTGGTTAATATTCTAGTACCCAGTATTAATCTTACATGTTTTATACACTTCTTTTTAATACTAATATTAATGAACAATTTTGCATTATCTTTTTATTGAGGTGTTTACCTGGAGTTTACCTGGAGAGAGTTCCGGGGGTCAACGCCCCCGCGGCCCGGTCTGTGACCAGGCCTCCTGGTGGATCAGAGCCTGATCAACCAGGCTGTTGCTGCTGGCTGCACGCAAACCAACGTACGAGCCACAGCCCGGCTGATCAGGAACCGAAGTGTAGCAACTTGTATCCTATATTATATTCAACTGATTACTATAATTTACTTTTGATCTTATACGCCTAGACTTTATTGTTATTAATAAACTTATTAAATTTTAATTTCTTTAGTAGCCTACCAGTTGTAATCCTGAAACACTATTGAATCTTACTAAATTCTAATGGATAATTGGACCAGGATACTGACTACTTGTTACGAAAACCCAGTAACAGGCTGAATTATGTTGGTCATGGACCAACATAATTCAAGACGGACCGAAGCATCATCTATTTTCAACTATGGATAAGTAGTAACTGGACGAATGTGTCAACCACACTCCATCCGCCTCCCAACTCTTCGACCTAATTAGGGATTGCCAGTGAGGGATCCTCAAGGATATCTTACGGACGTTTCGGTGGTCCCCCCCCCCACCCCGCGGCCCAGTCCCACACCAGGCCTTCTGGTGTAGAACTGAATATATACTGAGAAAGCAACAAGAATATATACCGAGAAGGAAGCAGAAAGAATATATACCAAGAAGGAAGCAGCAAGAATATATATCAAGAAGGAAGCAACAAGAATATATACCGAGAAGGAAGCAACAAGAATATATACCAAGAAGGAAGCAACAAGAATATATACCGAGAAGGAAGCAACAAGAATATATACCGAGGAATTATAAAGGTAAATATGGCCAGGTATATATTTCAGCATCACAGTCAGTTTCCTGACAATCTCTGGTCAAAATTAAATTCTGCGCAACAGAATTTGCTGGGATTAATATGGATAAACATGACAAAAACCAGAAAACGCTGACCACAGGAGCCAGAGTTAGATCGATCCCTCATAATTACTGTCTTAAGATAGTCACACTTCTAAAGCTCTACTGAAAAAGTAATCAGTGGATCTGTTGTGTCTATGTTTATACTGATGCAGCTCCAGCAGCCTGGATGACCTGGCCACCAACCAGGCGGCGTGATCTGAGACCCAGGTGAGGGGGCCATGATGTCAGTGATGGTCTATGAAGGGTTACTTCATAAATAACAAGAAAAGGCACAATACCGTGACTGGAACGATACACAAAAAACCCGCACATAAAAGAGAGAAGCCCACGACGACGCCTCGGTCCGACTTGGACCATTGACAAAGGTGTGGAGTTATCCTAAGAAATACTTTTCTTATATTTCTCAATATCCTTAATGGGATATAGTAACAAATTACCGAGAGGAGAATGAGATGAGCTCTTATTCCCACTGGGTAAATAAGTGGTTAAGTTACTGTTCTGCTCCAGAATGTGGAAATACTTAACTGATATTTAAGTTGTATTATGCTAATTGGAGTACGTAATTAAACCTGGTAATTAACTCTGCTGAGAGTATTGAGGCCCACTAGTTCATCCCCGTCCTAACACCAGAAAGAAGTTAGCAGCACACTGCTGATTAATTAAAGTTAACTAAATAAATAATATAAAAACCCTTCTTTAGTTGATGTCCTCTTGTTTATTTAGGGTCTCTCCTCTTCATTACTACTCTTCCCTCTGTAGAGCGCCTCCCTTCCCGCCCCCTCATCATTTGTTTCTTTAACAATTTAACTCATTCCTCTCCCTGCTTCACCTTTTTCCCATTCCTCCACCACTCACTTCCTCTGCGTCCCTTATTCACCCCCTCTCCTTTAATCGCTTTACCTGCATCCCTGACTCCCCCTCCTCTCACTTGTTTCTTCATTCTTCACTCACTCCTCCCCCTCCTTCATTTACCCTTCTGCATCCTTCACTCACCCATTCCACTTCAAGTACCCGTCTTCTTTCTCCTCCCTAATTCACATTTTCCTTCCCCACTCACCAATCCAGGAAGACTCCCTCATGCTGTCTCACCCCTCTCCCTCTTGCACTCGCCCCCTCTCCCTCTCACATTCACTACCCCCTTCGTCCCCCTCCCAATTAACCCCCTTCCTCAAGCAGCCTCTCCACTCTCCCTCAGGTGTCCACGTCTCTATGACTGCACTACCTGGCGCCACAGTTGCTGCTACCATGACAACGCAGCCTCTAGTGTGGTCACTGGTCATCCCCCCCCCCGACCACAACTCACACCAGAAGTAAACATGACAGCACACAGCCACAACAACATGTTTGATTAATAGCTAATCAGGCTCTAGACATAATTTTCTACGCTCATACCTATCCGCTGTGATGTACTCAGTGAACCAACACGGATACAGGTTGCGAAAAGACATAACAGATGCCTGAGGATGATTATGAAGAAGAAAATGAAAAAGAAGAAAGAAATATGAAGAAGAAAAGACTTCGGATTATTAACCCCGTAGAGTTAATACTCCAGAATAACCCAAGAAAGCCAGTGTGTGGGATATTCCACTGGACTCCTTAGATAATCTTTCCTATAGTGCGAGTCGCAACAGCCAACTCCTAAGATCTATTTATTGCTTGGTGAAAAGGGCCAGCAGGTGTTAGCACAACTTTTCAATACGTGTTGCCTCTCTCAAGACCGAACCCGGACCCCTTCAGTTGTGAGCCGAACCTGCTGCTGTGGTACAAAGATTGCAAAATCAGTAGTTAGAAAGGTAATAAAATACAGCAGAATGTTATACTACATTCAGGATACAGAACTAAAAATTCTGGGGCAACATCTTAGGGCAATATTCCAAGGGCAATGTCTCTGGGCAATATTCTTATGAAATATCTCCTTGGGTGTCAACCTGTATTTTGAAAAACAGTTTTCATGTCTCAACAGTACTATCTCAGTAGCTGTTGTCAGTGTCATTAATAACAAGTGCGCCATTTCCTGAACCTTCAAAGAGGCTCTGTGGTATGTTTATGGATGCAGAGTTTTCCAGCGCAAAATCTGGAATGAAGATTGTTTACAAGTAAGTTATTGCCTACTTGCTATTAGTCATCCTATCATGGCTCTCGGTTCATTTAGTCTTGTTCATTACGTTCATTTCGTTCTGCTAATTACAAAGTTTACGCTTAACATTTCTCCTGCATTCTCCGTACAGTTTTCCTATATTCATATAAAGTATTTTTCTCCCTAGCACCTTTGTTAAATGTTTTGTTTTATGTCTGGAATATTGTTCTTTTTCGATGGAGACGATTATCATCTTGATTTTAATCCAGTACATGCCCCTGTTAATTGTTGGTAAACTGGGGAAATATTCTAACAATGTCAAGAACAGAATACTCTCTATCGAGAGAGGAATTATATCCAGACATATAAACGTGGATTTTTTAAGATATACATACACATAAACAGGTAAACAGCTTCGTAGTATGTTATTTTCATTACATTCTTTTGGATATAAAACTCTCTGTTTACTGTCAAGTGAAAAATATATTGTCAAGTGGTGGCCGTTACACTGCAGACCTCGCATGAGTCAGCCACAACATATTGTCACCTCAAGTTGTGACCATTATTTTCTGAGTTAGTAATTTATCATTGATTATATCAATTGTTCTTGCTTAGTGATGTAAGAAAAACAAGGAAAATGTGAAGCAAGAATGATAGTGAAACAGAGAGAGAGAGAGAGAGAGAGAGAGAGAGAGAGAGAGAGAGAGAGAGAGAGAGAGAGAGAGAGAGAGAGAGAGAGAGAGAGAGAGAGAGAGATGAGAAGGTAAGACAGTGAGGGGAAACGGTATTGAGACAGAGAGCGAGGGTGGGAGCCAGTGTTCGCAAGCCTCGTGGACACCACCCTTGGCCCAGATTTCCCATCATTACCTCCACACTCACATGCACGCATGCACACACACACACACACACACACACACACACACACACACACACACACACACACACCTGGTCAAGCACGTCAAGAAATGAAAGGGCAAAGGCTTGCAACAAGACTAGTTCCAGAGGTAAGGGAAATGTCCTACGAAGAAAGGTTAAGGGAAATTAACCTGACGACACTGGAGGACAGGAAGGTTAGAGGAGACATGCTAACGACATACAAAATACTGCGAGGAATTGACAAATTGGACAGAGACAGGATGTTCCAGAGTCTCCATCTCATGAGTATGTTCATCAGGCCGAAAAGGTCTAAAGGTTTGCAACAACTTTTCCTGGACCAAAAGGAAAATGAGCAACAAGTAAAGCAGAAGGAAGTGAATCCAGTGATTGTGGAATAGAGAAGATTAGGAGAGACATGACTAAAATGTATAATGTACTCAGAGGAAATTTTCTTTGAAATGAGTCCCAGGGACGTTAGTAAATACATCAGTTTTAAGGTGGTAGGAAAGTGGAATGAACTAGATAAAGTAGCTAATCCGTTGACTACCTGCTGATGGTTTCAGGGATCCCCAGCCAAGTAACAAGCTTCCTGATAGCCTGAACAGTCCAGGTTATCAATACTAGCGGCATGCTATACTATGTAAATATTAAAGCCCTACTTCTCAGGAACTGTTAGTAGGAATTTAAGAGTTGACTCAGCTAAAGGTCAATGAAAGGCTTGGATCTTTTATATTTACTGCTTTATCTCTTAGTACATTGACAGTGCCCCGATTTTCGGTGTGGTATGAAAAGTTCTTCGCAACATAGATAGATTCAAAAGTAGTTCTCTATTGTCTGCATAAAGACGTCAACTGGCAAGCCATCCTAATCCTACGCGTGCACACTGGAACGTTGCCTGGGCTTAGACCTCATCATTGCCAGACGTGTCACTGTCCTGTTTATCTTGAATTTGCTTATCTGTGGCTAAATATACATTTCTAAATCTTTATGTAACCAACCACAGCCTAACCTAAATCGAGAACTTTTTTTTCTAACTGTAGGGAACGTTCAGAAACAGACGCTTGCAATCAAATAAGAAAAAGGCGTAAAATGTGAGCAGGTTGCCACTGAAATAGTTTCAAATGTTAATAGTGTATAATACGATACCCAGATGATGAATATTAAAAAAATTAAAGTATGTAGCACAAAGCGACGAACATAAGAACCAACACATGCAAGCTCTCTACAAGTAATAATTTGCATAAAGAATGATATAACCGGAATCTGGTGCTTTTGGCAGCTTCCCTGTATTGCTGTACTTCACGGAGCGGTAAACCCGTTCTGTTTTACTTTTAAGTTCTTCATTCATTCTTCTACATTCATGCCTAAAATTTACTCTTGATAGTCATAAAGAATCGAGAAGCTTTTTAACAACACACATATGGGTATCAAAGATTTTTTGAGCTAGCTAAATTAACAACTACTGTTTAGTCAGTATACTTAAAGCCCACAATAATTTTGTTCACAGAAGCTTGTAGACATCTTAATACAACCTCGTGGGACACTGAGAAACGATACACATCCAAATTATTAGCGAAGAGGTTAAAAAATAGTCTGGAACACCCATAATATTTACTGAAGCTACTTGCTTACTAATTCAGAAAAGTTGACGTAAAGCTGTGGATTGAATTTTCATTGATGCCTATAAAACTGAGAAAGACTGAAAGTACTATGACAGTGCCTTGTCGAACTCGGCTTGCGAAATTAAAGACCAGAAGAATTTTCACTTGTACTCAAGGTGACGAAATTGCAAACCTAGAGAATAGACAAAGAATTTTTACTATCTGCATTTTTATCAGTACATGACCCAAATTATTGGGACCGTTTAAGTCCCTCAAATTGTACCTCCTGGAGCGAAGGCGAGAAAGATACGTCATAATTTACACCAGAGGGACCGGTTCCAAATCTGTTATCATTGCGCAGGTTAGGTACCTGACCTTCGAGTATTTCCATGAATAAATTAAGAGATATCCTTCTCTGTAGAGGACATTCATAAGTGTTTTGAGGGAGTAACAGTATATTATATATTTTAATGTGTCTCACGAGAAGAATACATTACATACAAATCACAGAACAGGTGGAGCTCGACCCCATGTTTATACAATTATGAGCATCATGATGATGATGATGATCATGCATCAAATGTACAGTTATCACTTGGTGTGTGTGTGAATTTCGTCCCCCTCCAGCCCGTTATCACCTCTCTCTTGATCTTCCAGCACCCACAACTCATCCTCAATCACCCACCTTCCATTATACCCCTATTATCCTCCATCATCCCTCACACATCTTCTATTACACCCCCATCCATATATCTGTAACCGGTTTCGAGGTTTCTTGTACCCTCGCAACCCGGCCTAGGGTCAGGCTAACTGCTTAATCAACCAGGCTGTTATACTGGGCTGTGAACGAGTGTGACACCCCTTACCCTCCGAAGACATAATTAGCAGATAGATTGGATATTCCATTTAAGCACTTACCTAAGTGGTCACTTGGCTGCTGGTATACTGGCAACTAAGGTAATATGAAGTCTCTAATTGATAAAACACTTCACCATAAATCTCTGGGTATATATATCTCTTTACTTCACACCAAGAGTTCCACCACCGAGGATCCTCCTGCGTCTTGCCTCCACCAAGGCGTCCCCAGCTATTACACCCAACACCCATAAGACAACCTTTGTCTCTGGTTCCAGCTCTCACTGACTTTTCTTGGATGTTGCTGCTGGTAGCTTGTACAATATACAAGGATAATCAACAGTTTCCATTCTAATTTTCCCCCAAAGCATTTATACCACATTATTTGTTAATTTAACAATTCAGGCAAAAAAAAAAAAATGTGAATATTTCACATATAAACCTGCTCCTTACAACTTATTTTTTTAACACATTGCCCGTTTCCCATCGAAGCAGGGTGACCTGAAAAAAACGAAACACGTTCATTATCACTCACTCCATCACTGTCTTGCCAAAGGCGTGCTGATCCATATTTCATTAAGAAATTCTCAGTAAGGTTTTCCGTGAAGACACTAAACATACCATTGCTTGTGTCAGCAGGCCATTTATGTATAAAACTTTATTTTTCCATCTTAGTTTTCATGCTTTGTATATTTGCAAGGATTAAGGGAATTAGCTTATTTGTGATTTTTTCCTTTATTTTGTTGGTGAATTCAGTACAGAAGTTGTTGGCAAGTCTCCAATATTGCTGCCACTCTTCCCTGTCAATCCTCGCACGATTTTTCGCTGGAGATGGGAAACTTCTGCAAATCCATCAAAGGTATATATTCATCCATTCATCGCCGCCCCTACCTATCCCCCATCATCTTTCACCCATCCTCGATCACCCTTTACCCATTCATCATCCCTATCCATCCTTCGGTGACCTCCGGAATATTTTCAGGCAACCTTCAGGTAACCTCTCACCTATCCTCCATCACACCCCACATATTCTTCGTCATCCCGTACCCTCCACCTCTTCGCTGCCCTGACATACTGTATACACTGGCCCATGTATGGAGTCGACAAACCACCAAAACAAATATCCCCTCCCCCATCACCGTGCTGACCCGGCGCTCTCTCCATGCCCCTCCCTCAAGAGCCAGTGTATATACCCTCTCTCCCCACCTCATCAACCCGTTAATCCCACATTTTACCCCTTTCCCTACAACTACTAGGCCTATAACCAGGGTTCTTATACTACCGCAAACTACCCTATCACCATATTTCCTTGGTAACCACCTGATCGGCCAGACTATTGCTATCTACAGTCTGCATGCCCACACCCTCTCACATGACACACCCCTTTCCCTCATGACATAACAGGTTCATATACCCAGGTTCATTCACTCAGCAGACTGCTCTCTACTCTTCGTATATTTCACGGGACTAAATTTCAGTACTGGGTGGAAGCAGGGACGGAGAAATTGGAAGGATTAAAAAAAATAAACAACACTGCAAAGAAAGGAACTACGACCTGATGAGAGATTCTCTGGGAAGAGTGAACAAAGACTGGGAAACTGAAGATAAAACGACACAAGTGATGACGGATGGCCGAGATGTGAACTGTAAGGAAGCTCTTTCAAACAAGGAGTAATACTTACAAATGTATGAAAGAGACATGTGAGAAGTTATGAAACTTCATTAATTAAATATTTTGCCCACCAGGGGCTTCATTAATTCAATGTTTCGACCACTAGAGCTTTATCAAGCCAATGACTATAACGAAAACCTCCGGTGGATGAAACGTTTGCGTAACGAAGATAGAGTATCTAACGTCGAGCAAGTGTCTCTTTTACGCAAGTAAGGAACTGTAAATAATTTTATACCAAAATCGAGGAGATGAACCGCGAAACACCGAGGAACATTTTTAGTGATCTGGGTTTTAAGGAGGCCAGCGTGAGGGGTAAGAGAATAAGGGAGTAATTATGGAGCAAGAAAGATGGAAAACAAATAGATAAGAACAAGGGCAAGAATTGATTAAGCACAAGACAACCTGAGAAATACTTTTAAAATTATAGTATCATAAGTTAAAAAGGGGAACTGAAATTGTTTCACAGCCACATAAAAATATGAATCTAAAAACAATGGGTAAAGACTAAAGAAACGAAGGAAGGAAGGAAGGAATGCTCACAAAACACGACAGGGAAATATACAGGGAGCTAAACAGGAGGTTCAGTAGGTATTCATACAGGAGACAAAACAATAACAGAGGAAAGAGGAAACAGTATGTATCAAAGGCTCCTAGAGTGAAGAAGCTATTGCAGGAGCTAGAGACAACGAAAACAATGGGACCTGACAACATATCTCCACTGGTACCGAGAGTCGGGCCTGGTCATAATGGGTCCTGAGAGACAGAACAGTGTGTCTCCATGGGTGCTGAGAGATAGGGGTAGAGTGTCCCCATGGGTGTTGAGAGACGGAGTAGTGCCTCCATGGGTACTGAGATGATGCAGAGTATCGCCAAGGATACTGAAAGATGGGTTCGACAGCTAGCATTGATTAAAAGAAAATTCTGTCTTAAGAACCAGATGGAGTTTTATGACACAGAAAAAAATAAAAAATGACAGGGACGGACGGACTAGTTTATATATGCTTGCACTGCATGGTAGTATTTGACAGTCACCCGCGAGAAACTCATGCACACCCTGGAAGAATCAACGGTGGTGACAAGAATAGTTCTCATATAAGACAGACTATCTAAATGACAGAAGACAGTGAATATACTAGAGGAAACATCAGGATGGGCCAGGGTAATATAAGGGGCACACTAAAGATGGCTGTGCTCAAGGAATCAAGTCATGCATGTCTCCGTCTGCAGACGATGTGAAGTTAAAGAGAAAAATAAGAACAACTATGGTAAGAGGAAACTGCACGAGTACTTAAACGAGTTGCAGGAATGGTCGAACACGTAGGTGCTCCAGTTTAATCTGATCAAATCCAAGTTAATGACAATTAAATAAGGGAAGAGGAGACGCAAAGGGAGTACAGTTTGAGAGGAGTGAACCTATAAAAATAAAATGACGGAAGAGGATGACTTGAGAGTGCCCGTCAACCTCTAGCATATCAGTGTCCACACAACCTCCGAGTAATGAGTGGACCAAGCTGTGAGCCGCCAATGATATGGAGCAGCCAAGGATTGCCATACCAGTTATCTATCTCTCCCTCCCAAGCATCACCCTTCATCCACGGATCTCATTTCAAGCTGAGAGAAATCCGCGACGCCTACACGACCCTTGAGACACTCAACCTCTCCCTCACAACGCCTACACCTCAAAAACGTTTTATGGAGCAATTAAACGATAAAATAGTGTAATAAAATCCTTTGCGGATGCATAAATATCAGAGCAGAAGCAGCAGCAACAATAGTAGCAGCAGAAGCAACAGCAGCGATAGTAGCAGCAGAAGCAGCAGCAACAATAGTAGCAGCAGAAGCAGAAGCAGCGTTGGAGGATGCCGAAGAATAGATAGTCCCATTCGTCTGCACAATTCTTCATAACCTAGGGAAATACCTCCTCTGGATCTACTGCTTCAATACCATCTCTGTCCTAAAAGAATTCCTTTCTTCAATGCTGTTTATTTAAAAGTTTTCCATTTCAGTTCTGTTTACTTATCTTTCCTTTTCAATACACTGAAATATATTGTTCATTATCTAACAAACTTGTATTTAAACGTGTATTTGAAAAATACACGGCAATATGTCAGATAATTGATTTAATAATAAATATGACTCCTTTGTTTTTATAAGCATTGTTACACGCTTTGGCATAGAATCGACGAATGTTGAACACATTTTGGAAAGTTCTTCGTCCTAATAACAGCAGCAATTAGCTTCTCCACAGCTGAACAGTCCTGTTTTGCGATCTGCGCTTGGTTATTGCCCACATGTTCTCAATTTGGTTAGGGTCAGGAGAGTTTCCAGGCAAATTTAGAATGCTTAATCCTCTCTCTTCAAAGAATGTCAACATTTCTCTGTAAGTATGGCATGGAGCAAGATCCTGCTGGAAAATGCCTTCTCCATCTGGAAAGTCTCTATCCAAATGGGAAGCAAATGAGCTTCCAGGATTGCCTAGTATTTGTCACTGCTTATCGTTCCCTGAACAATAACAAGGCGTCCAGGGTCTTTGGCAATAAAACTACCCCAAAACATCTTCTTAGGTGGGTGTTTTGGCGCTTGCTGAATATGTCCATTCGGAATAGGTTCACCTTTGCTCCGTCTCACTACCAATGATCTGTACCCACGTAAGTCAAAATATGCCACATCTGTAAATATAACTTTTCTCCATTATCTATAGTCCCACCCTTATGATCGAGTGCCCATTGCAGCCATTTTTTCTTCATAACAGCAGTCAATGTTTCTTTACCAGCTTTCTGGCAGTAATGTAAACTTCAAGGAGTCTTCATCGAATAGTAGAAGAATTAACATTCACGCCAGCTGAAGACAAATCTCTCTGTAGACCTTTGTTGGTTGCCTTGGGATTCTTCACACTATTTATGATAATCTTGTCATCGCGAGGTGTTGTCTTGCGTTTTTTCCACATCTCCCTCAACGCAGTGCTTCACACTCACCAGTGTCATCAGCTCTCTTCAGAATCCGACTAACAGTTGACTTTGCTAGGCTCAAATTTTCGGCAATATGATACTCAAATCAGCATGTTTTCTAATAACTAAAATACTTGCCTGCTTCCTAGGCGTAACATCCATCATGAATTTCAGCAGCAATCATGAATTGAAGAGGAGAATTTGGCGAAACTACATTCACTCATGGAGCACCCTTGCAGGAATAGCCTCACAGAACAATAACTGTTGTAGCACTGACGAGAGCCACAGGGTAACACCACAGCTGGATGGTTGCCAGAAGTCAATAGCAAACTCTTATGAACAGATAAGAACCCAAACTACATTAATTAAGCTGGAGACTAAGATATTTTATGAGATAATCACAAAATTTACTCCTGCCCCAATTAATTTGCACACTACTGTAGTTTGTAGAAATATCTAGAGGTTTTAGAGGTGTTTGTGCCTGTCTTCCTGACCCTTCTCTCAATATTTCTCTCACATTCGTTCATTTTCATTCTCACTCTCCCACCTTCCCTCCTTCTATGCTTCCTTCTCTCATTCCTTCCTCTCTCATTCCCTCCCTCCCCTCCCTCTCTCCTCGGTAGGGCAGGCGGGTCAATAAGGCAGCAGCGCAATTATTAAGACAACAAAGGCGCTTGTAGGATATAGCACAGGGGGGGGAGGGGCAGCAGCAGTAGCAGCTTGGTCAACACCTACAGCGTCTCAAGCAGAATACTCACACTCAAACCTCACTCACAAGACAGCTATACATACCGCGCATGTAAATCTAAATCCAAGGTACTCTCACCCCCTACCGATTTAGCGCTTCACCATGAAAACCACCAATAATAATTTCGAGTAAAGGGCAAGGCGGAATAACATCTTGTAGGAGTGAGGAAGAGCCAGCTGTGAGTGTGGGGGAAGTTCGTGAGGCAGTGGGTAGAATGAAAGGAGGTAAAGCAGCTGGGATTGACGGGATAAAGATAGAAAGGATAAAAGTAGGTAGGGATATAGTTTTGGAATGATTGGTGTTTTTATTTAATAAATGTATGGAAGAGGGTAAAGTACCAAGGGATTGGCAAAGAGTATGCATACTTCCTTTGAATAAAGGCAAAGGGGACAAAAAGAGTGCAAAAATTATAGGGGAATAAGCTTGTTGAGTATACCTGGTAAAGTGTATGGTAGAGTTATTATTGAAAGAATTAGGAGTAAGACGGAGAGTAGGATAGCAAATGAATAAGGAGGCTTTAGGAAAGGTGGGGAGTGTGTAGACCAAGTGTTTACAGTGAAACACATAGGTAAACAGTATTTAGATAATGGTAAAGAGGTTTTTTTTGTGGCATTTTGGATTTCGAAGAGGCTTATGACAGGATGGATAGGGGGCCAATGTGGCAGATGTTGCAAATGTATGGAATAGGAGGAAGGTTACTGAAAGCAGTGAAGAGTTTTTACGAGGATAATGAGGCTCAGGTTAGAGCATGTAGGAGAGAGGGAGACTATTTCCCAGTAAAAGTAGGCCTTAGACAAGGATGTGTGGTGTCACCGTCGTTGTTCAATATATTTATAGATGCGGTTGTAAGAGAAGTGAATATACTTGGGTGTTGGCAAGAGGTGTGGGGTTAAAAGATAAAGAATCTAGCACAAAGTGGGATTTGTCACAGTTGCTGTTTGCTGATAAAATAATAATAATAATAATAATAATAATAATAATAATAATAATAATAATAATAATAATAATAATAAAAGAAACTTATATAGAGAGTAATTTCAGGCAGGAATATCATACACAACTGACAGCAGCATAAGTATACACCACCAAACATACAGTACAAACCACCACACGATAAAATCGTCACAACCTATTCTAAGCCAGTATTTCACTGCGACTTAGATAGTGGGATGGTTCACTGTTACAAGACCCTTACACAGTGATTATCTGACTGTACTGCAGAATGCGTTCGGTGGAAGCCCGGTTTCTGTTAGAGTTTGAAATACTGCCTCTTTTGTCTCGTAAACACGTAAGGTGACAGACAGGTATATGTTACAAACCTTTACCTACATTCATTATACACATACCTTTACTTTCATATGTGCTTCTTAATACGGTGGTTCTTAAATGCTGTAAATATTTCCTTACCAACCTAGGAATCTTGGAGAGAAATAATATAAAATACAGACACGATGGAAACAGATATAGATGCGTTATAATGCGATTCTTTATTGACAACGTTTCGCCCCACGCAGTGGGTTTCATCAAGTGGACATTATCAAGTCATGATCTGATAAAACCCGATGTATGGGTGAAACGCTGTCAGTAATGTATTTATGTTACTATATCGGTCTAGGAGGCCTAGTCTGAGATCTGGCCGTGGGGAAGATCATCCCCAGAATCACCAACATAACAGATAACTAATTTAATTTATTGACTCTGTAGTATATTATAACTGATCAGTTTTTATTGACAGGCGACAATCTAACGGTACCTAACAGACCCCTGGCTAGCCTTAAGAAGGAACTTGGTAAATTCCTCAAATCAGTTCCTCACTAAGCCGGGCTGTGATCCATAGGCTGGACTGCATGTGGACAACACCAATAGCGTGGTTGATGAAGTTTTCAATCAGAAGGCCTGGTCTGGGATCGGGCCACGGGGTCTGTAACACCCGAAATCATCTTATGATATGGTAAATATCTTGACAAATTAAACATGTGTGCAATATCCAAGTATCTTTATTTTGTAGATGGCTCGCCATCCAGTGGCTTTAACAATATAATATAGGGACCCAAACGGAAGATTTTCGAAAGTAGCCTCCTAGAATTATCTGCAGAAGACAGCAGAAGATAAGGAAATCAGCCTAGGAACAGTATACCACTGATATATTAGCCTATATGTACCAAATCAAGAACTCTGCATTAAATTATACGAGGTAGCAACATATTACTGTATACCTGAATGTTGTTTCGGGGGTCAATGCCCCGCGGCCCGGTCCATGACTAGGCCTCGTATGCAACCAAAACAGTACGCAACAGCAACAGCATGCAATACAATTACTGATACCATCAGCAACAATCACAGCGGCGACTACAATAACAGATACATCAGCAACAACCACAGTAGTGACTACAATAAAAAAATACATCAGCAACAACAGCAGTGACTACAATAACATACATCAGAAACAACAACAGTTAATATAATAACAAATACATCAGCAACAACCACAGCATGGCTACAATAACAGATACATCAGTAACAACAACAGGAGTGACTACAATAACAGATACATCAGCAACAACCACAGCAGTGACTACAATAGCTGATACATCAGCAACAACCACAGCAGTGACTACAATAGCTGATACATCAGCAACAACCACAGCAGTGACTACAATAGCTGATACATCAGCAACAACCACAGCAGTGACTACAATAGCTGATACATCAGCAACAACCACAGCAGTGACTACAATAGCTGATACATCAGCAACAACCACAGCAGTGACTACAATAGCTGATACATCAGCAACAACCACAGCAGTGACTACAATAACAGATACATCAGCAACAACCACAGCAGTGACTACAATAACTTATACATGAACAACAACCACAGCAGTGACTACAATAACAGATACATCAGCAACAACAACAGCAGTGACTACAATAACAGATACATCAGCAACAACAACAACAGTGACTACAATAACAGATACATCAGCAACAACAACAGCAGTGACTACAATAACAGATACATCAGCAACAACAACAGCAGTGACTACAATAGCTGATACATCAGCAACAACCACATCAGTGACTACAATAACTTATACATGAACAACAAGAGTAGTGATTACACTGATACTTCAGCAACAATAGCAGTGACTACAGTAACTCTGGTATGACAGGTAAAGCGTCTTCAGAGGAGAGGATAGCTCCAATTCCTTGGATCAGTTGATGTCAACTGCTTATATAAACTGTAATTTTTAATAAAACATCTGTGAAAAATATAGAAATAATAGTAACCAAACGTAAGCCGAATCATTAATATAAAATAAATGTAAATAATATAAACAAATATATAATTATAGTAGAAATGTAAACAAAAATTCTAATATACAAACAGTAAACGGCTACAATCAATGCACAAACAGTAAACAGATATAAAGTCCCCAATCTGTACCCTAAACCAAAAAAAACAGTAAAACAAGAGTATTATAACGGTGATCTTGTTCGTTTAAAACATGCAATTTCTGGCAGGAATGAAAATTGAGATTACTAATGTAACTGGACTTGGGAGAGGCGGCCGCGGGGCGCGGCAACCACGAAACTAATTCTGGTCTTTTAGGAGCAGCGCCGCAAGAGTTATTTCCCAGTGGCACGTGAACACCTTCGTTACCTTGAACCAGAAGGGAAATGATTTGCGTTTTTATTAAATGTGATTCAAGATTTTTTCTTTCGTTTCCACCACATGTATGGTGAGGGGCTCTTGATTTAGAGAATTGGATCTGTGCTCCAGTTCCCCGAATTAAGCCTGAATGCCTTCCACATATCCCCCCCCCCCAGGCGCTGTATAATCCTCCGGGTTTAGCGCTTCCCCCTTGATTATAATAATAATAATCCACCACATGTATCATGGGGGATTTATATGGTAATGGTAGATTACTCTGGAGGGACTGTCCCCGCGACCTGTTCCCAGACCAGGCCTCTCTGATGATCAGTCAGGCTGTTGGTGCTGGCCGCATGCAGTTTAACAGACATTACAGCCCAGCTGATCAGGAACTGACCTGATGTATCAAGTTTCCCTTAAAGACAAGTAGGGATCTTTTGATAATTGTCATTATGAATGAAGGGAGAGTACTCAAGAGTCCTGGTCCTTTTACACTTAGTGCACTTTTTGTACATCTTCATTCCACTGGAGGTATTTTACACAGTCTCTCGCATCTCCCGTTCTCTTAAAGACAAATTTTAGTTAGTAGATTTTGAATCGGTTCCTTCAGTATGTTTTTAAGATGTAAATTTTATATCTTTCTCGCTTCAATGCCAGGAAGTAAAATTTAAATTATTCCAATATTAATAATTTAGAATTGTCAATGAACTGATACGAACAGTGAAAATTTTCTATATATTCTCCATGTCTGCAATTTCATATAACTTAAAAGGAATTGTTACTGTGTCAGCATAGTTGCTGATCCCCTGTATATGCATATGTTATCTGAGTATCATAGTACCACCCATATGTTTTACATACACGACCCCTTGCTAGGCCCAGTGACTAGTTTGTGTGACGTCACGTGATGCCGATGTGAGCGCTACGCTCCCAGGCCTAGGCCTCAGTTCCCGTTAGACCTACCAAGCAGCAACAGGCGGGCTAGGCTTCTCCTCTTCACACTCAGCCAATATATGTGTTACCATCCATCAAGTGTGTTTAACACCAACCATCAAATCTCCACGAACCCTCACAACAATTGTAGTACAATAATGTAGTAGTAGTAGTAGTACCATCTAGAGTATCATTACTGTTATTGTAGTACAATAATGTAGTAGTAGTAGTAGTACCATCTAGAGTATCATTACTGTTATTGTAGTACAATAATGTAGTAGTAATAGTAGTACCATCTAGAGTATCATTACTGTTATTGTAGTACAATAATGTAGTAGTAGTAGTAGTACCATCTAGAGTATCATTACTGACGAAGGTAGTAGTACAGTAATGGTGGTAAGGAAGGTAGTGACACAATAGGGAAGGTAGTGGTACAGAGTTGTGGATGAGTGGAACAAACTCCCGAGTACAGTATTGAGGCTAAAACGTTGTGTAGTTTTAAAAATAGGTTAGATAAATGCATGAGCGGGTGTGGGTGGGTGTGAGTTGGACCTGATTAGCTTGTGCTGCTGGGTCTGGTGCCGTGCTCCTTCCTTGAGTGGAGGTGACCAGACTGGGTCGGTCACTGGGCTAATCCGGGAGGGGGGTCATTGGGTTAATCCGGTAAGGGGGACATGGACCTGCTCCGCATGAATCAGTAGGCCTGTTGCAGTGTCCCTTCTTATGTTCTTATGGTAGTGATACAGTAGTGGTTGTAAGGAAGGTAGTGACAGTAGTGATAGTAAGGAAGGTAATGATACAGTAGTGGTAGTAAGGAAGGTAGTGGTACAGTAGTGGTAGTAAGGAAGGTAGTGATACAGTAGTGGTAGTAAGGAAGGTAGTGATACAGTAGTGGTAGTAAGGAAGGTAGTGACACAGTTTGGTAGATAAGACACATAGGCAACATTTAGGCAACTTTATTTCAAACGTTTCTCCTACACAGTAGGCTTCTTCAGTCGAGTACAGAAAGTAGGCAGGAGCAGTAGAGATGTGAAGACGATGTAATCAGTCCATCACCCTTGAAGTCGTAGATTTGAGGTTGTCAGTCCCTCAGCCTGGAAAAGTTCTGTTCCAAAGTCTGGAACTAACTGAAAATCAAGCGACAGTGTTGAGACTTAAATACTGTCGGAAGGAGAGGTGCAGAGTAGTAGTAGTGAGAATGTAGCCACTGAGAGGTTATGTTCCTCTCAGATCAAACAGTTCTCAATTGAAAAAGTTGTCCAAGGTGTTTTCTCTTCTGCACCTCTCCTTCCGACAGTATATAAGTCATAAGAACATAAGAACGAAGGAACACTGCAGAAGGCCTACTGGCCCATGCGAGGCAGGTCCAAGTCTCCTACCGGCTTAAGCCAAAGCACCCAACCTAGTCAGGTCAGGTCACATTGACTTAAGGGAGGAACACGGCAACCGACCTGTTAGCACAAGCTATCAGGTCTAACTCACACCCACCCACATCTACTCATGTATTTATCCAACCTATTTTTAAAGCTACACAACGTTCTGGCCTCTATAACGGTACTTGGGAGTTTGTTCCACTCATCCACAACTCTATTACCAAACCAGTACTTTCCTATATCCTTCCTGAATCTGAATTTTTCCAACTTAAAACCATTGCTGCGAGTCCTGTCTAGGCTAGATATTTTCAGCACACTATTTACATCCCCTTTATTTATTCCTGTCTTCCATTTATACACCTCAATCATATCCCCCCTAATTCTACGTCTTTCTAGAGAGTGCAGTTTCAGGGCCCTTAGTCTATCCTCATAGGGAAGGTTTCTGATACATGGGATCCTCTTTGTCATCCTCCTTTGTACATTTTCCAGAGAATTTATATCCATTCTGTAATACGGTGACCAAAACTGTGCAGCATAATCTAAATGAGGCCTAACCAAGGATGTATAGAGTTGAAGAACAACCTGAGGACTCCTATTATTTATGCTTCTTGATATGAAGCCAAGGATTCTATTAGCTTTATTGCGAACACTTATGCACTGTTGTCTTGGTTTCAGATTACTGCTAACCAGAACTCCTAAATCTTTTTCGCAATCCGTAATATTAAGATCTACATTATTTAGTTTATATGTGGCATGGTTATTGTCCTGTCCAACATTTAGAACTTTGCATTTGTCTATATTAAACTGCATCTGCCACTTCTCCGACCACTGCATCAGTCTATTCAAATCTTCCTGGAGTGCTCGAATGTCCTCGTCAGAATGAATTCGACGGCCTATTTTGGTGTCATCGGCAAACTTGCCGATGTCGCTCTTTATGCCGTCATCTATGTCGTTTATGTAGATTGTGAACAGCAGGGGGCCCAACACTGACCCCTGTGGAACACCGCTCGTGACGCTTCCCCACTCTGATTTCTCCCCATTTATGCAAACTCTCTGCTGCCTATTTGTCAACCATGCCTCTATCCAGGAAAAAATTTCTCCTCCTATTCCATGTGCTTTAATTTTCCTCAATAGTCTCTGATGTGGGACCCTGTCAAAAGCCTTACTGAAGTCCATATACACAATATCATATTCATTACCATGATCTACCTCCTCAAATACCTTAGTGAAAAAAGTTAATAAATTCGTAAGGCAGGAACGCCCCTTTGTAAAACCATGCTGAGATTCGTTGATTAATTTATGCTTTTCAAGATGGCTACGAACTGCCTCGGCAATTATTGATTCCATAAATTTTCCCACTATGGAGGTTAGGCTTATTGGTCTATAGTTCGAAGCTAAGGACCTGTCACCTGTTTTGAAAATAGGTATCACATTTGCCATTTTCCACTTATCTGGCACCATGCCAGTTTGTAGTGATATGTTGAAAAGATTAGCCAAAGGTGTGCTAAGCTCCTCTTTACATTCCTTTAGAACCCTTGCATACAGTTCATCAGGGCCTGGGGATTTGTTAGGTTTTAATTTATCTATTTGCCTAAGGACCATGTCACTTGTGACCCTAATAGTGCACAGTTTATTATCGTCCTGTTCTACATAATTTATCATTACTGGAATATCGCTGGTATCCTCCTGTGTAAAAACTGAGAGGAAGTATGTGTTAAAAATTCTACACATTTCCTTATCACTGTCAGTGAGCTGACCCGAGGAACTTTTGAGTGGGCCTATCTTGTCCCTGATCTTACTTCTGTATACCTGAAAGAATCCTTTTGGGTTAGTCTTCGATTCTTTTGCAACTTTAACCTCATAATCTCTTTTTGCTTTTCTAATTCCCTTTTTTATTTCTCTCTTTAACTGAATATATCGATTTCTTAATTGCCCCTCTCCTCTTTTGATTTGAATATATATGCCTCTCTTTTGACCAATCAGATATTTTAATCTATTGTTCATCCATTTAGGATCATTTTTGTTTGATCTGATTTCCCTATTTGGAACATAATTTGACTGAGCAGCTAGAACTATGCCCTGGAAAGCATCATATCGGCAACCATCACCACCTACCTGACCCTTAGTCAGGTCATTCCAGTTCAGCCCACCTAAGTAATTTTTCAGTCCTATGAAATCAGCCAAGCGAAAGTCAGGGACGGAGACTTGATTGCCATTATTAGGGGAATTCCATGATATATTAAAACTGAGTGATTTGTGATCACTCTCCCCAAGCTCATCATTAACCTCAAGATTATTAATTAGTGTTTCCCTACTGGCAAGAACCAAGTCAAGGAGGTTATTTCCCCTAGTTGGCTCTGTCACAAACTGTTTTAAAAAACAATCCTGGATCGTATCAAGAAAGTCACCCGACTCTAAATTTCCTGTCAAATTGTTCCAGTCAATCTGTCTATAGTTGAAATCTCCCATTAGCACAACATTTTCGTATGTAGATGCCTTAC
>NC_091298.1:17408242-17453242 GCF_038502225.1 Cherax quadricarinatus
CCTGGCAGGACTTCAAAGAGACCTGGACAGACTGGACACCTGGTCCAGCAAATGGCTTCTCGAATTTAATCCTGCCAAATGCAAAGTCATGAAGATAGGGGAAGGGCACAGAAGACCACAGACAGAGTATAGGCTAGGTGGCCAAAGACTGCAAACCTCACTCAAGGAGAAAGATCTTGGGGTGAGTATAACACCGAGCATGTCTCCGGAAGCACACATCAATCAGATAACTGCTGCAGCATATGGGCGCCTGGCAAACCTGAGAACAGCATTCCGATACCTTAGTAAAGAATCGTTCAAGACACTGTACACCGTGTATGTCAGGCCCATACTGGAGTATGCAGCACCTGTTTGGAACCTGCACTTGATAAAGCACGTCAAGAAACTAGAGAAAGTACAAAGGTTTGCGACAAGGTTAGTTCCTGAGCTAAGGGGAATGTCCTATGAAGAAAGATTAAGGGAAATCGGCCTGACGACACTGGAGGACAGGAGGGTCAGGGGAGACATGATAACGACATATAAAATACTGCGTGGAATAGACAAGGTGGACAAAGCCAGGATGTTCCAGGGGGGGGGACACAGAAACAAGAGGCCACAATTGGAAGCTGAAGACACAAATGAGTCAGAGAGATATTAGGAAGTATTTCTTCAGTCATAGAGTTGTCAGGCAGTGGAATAGCCTAGAAAATGACGTAGTGGAGGCAGGAACCATACACAGTTTTAAGACGAGGTTTGATAAAGCTCATGGAGCGGGGAGAGAGAGGGCCCAATAGCAACCGGTGAAGAGGCGCGGCCAGGAGCTAAGACTCGACCCCTGCAACCACAAATAGGTGAGTACAAATAGGTGAGTATACACACACACACACACACACACACACACACACACACACACACACACACACACACATACACACACACACACACACACACACACACACACACACACACACACACACACACACACACACACATCTGTTTACATCAATTTCCCAGTAGAGTTAAGGTAACATTTAATGTGTTCCGTTCTTGGTTGTCTCATCACGAAGAATAACGTGGGTGATCAGTCTTCAGTGTTTGTACTATCTCAATCAAGAGTCATAATACAATCTCAGTGTTACGGCGGTGTCAGGTATTCAAATATAATGGAAATTACTAACAGACCTCTAAGTGTCTTAAAGTATGCAAACTATTCCTGGTTTGGTGATTTGTAGTGTTTGTGTCAAACTTCCCGTTGAAAGCATCAACAGCCTGACTGGCCAGCCGTGAACATGGAAACCTGGATTGAGACCTGGCCAAGGAAGCAAGGCTACCTGAAACTATTAAGATATAGATACCAGGTAAGGAAAAATAACTCCCTATACTAGAGTGAGTTTGTTTGGATTTTGCCTATATACAGTGTGTTACATGTGTAAATTGCTCCAGAGAGATACTTGAGTCTCTCTCAGTTTAAATGAAACATCTGAGCACAAATAGGTAGTACGTCTATCTCATGCTCAGTAGACGGAGGATCAAGTGCCCATTACGTCTTGCGCTGAATGGCCCACATGGATTCAGCGCTTATTCATTAATTCTCAATTTAAATGTGTTTCTTATACTGTTAATAGGAAAGTTCTTCAGTGCTGCCTAGTGGTGCAGCAACTCTTTGTTTTATACTAAGAGACATAAATGGATTTCACAATTAAATCATAATTCTGAGAGTAAACCTCAAAGAACGTTTCCCTCCTGCACCATCAATAACTCTCCACACTACTGACTCGATATTGTTGCAGCCACGGTATTGTAGGTTAGTGTAAATTGTTGCAGCCACGGTATTGTCGCAGCCACAGTATTTAGTACTGTTGCAGCCACGGCATTACGTGTTAGCTGTAAATTTTTGTAGCCACAGTATTCTTACAACCACGGTATTATTGCAGCCATGGTATTTTTGCAGCCAGGTTATTTTTGCAGCCAGGGTATTATTGTAGTCGTGGTATTGTTGTATTAACGGTATTGTTTTAAACACGGTATTATGACTTGTTTTACAAGGTGACAGTAATAAGTCACCTGGTGTACACCCTTTCCTTTACGTATAAAACAGACTGGTACAAGTAATGCTTTGCACCACCTACTCGTAAACAAATTTTTTGTCTTCTGTTGATTCCGCGGGTGATCGCCCCCTTAACCCGGTCCCAAACCAGGCCTCCTCACCTATTCTGCTAGAAACATAAACACATGTGCAGTTTAATGTGATCCTTTTTTGACAACGTTTCGCCCACACAGTGGGCTTTTTCAAGTCATACACAGATCTACCTGGGGTGGAAGGTACGGGAGTATTTATAGTCAGATTCAGAATGTTGAGGTCAGGTGAAGAATGCTGCATCTGATGATCTACCGGGTGGGCTTATAGAGTCTTGGGTAGCTTGGCAGCGGTATTGGACAAGTTGTGAGTAGACCTTCTGCAGTGTTCTATGTTCTTATGTGGGATGGTGATGAAGAAGTTTCTTGGCGAGTGGTTCAGCTATGTTATAGAAGCCATTGTTCTGGTTGAAATTGTTGGTTATAGAGATAAGCGATGATTCCAGGATTCTTCGGTATTGAGTGCTGTCTTCTGTGGCGATAAGTCTTGAGTTTCTGTAGTTAATTAAATGGTTGTGTGAATTGCGATGTTGTACACTTGTATGACTTGAAAAAGCCCACTGTGTGGGCGAAACGTTGTCAATAAAGGATCACATTAAACTGCACATGTGTTTATGTTTCCAATGTGTCGGTATTTTATACCATTTATTTTCACCTATTCTGCTAGCATATATATTTATACAGTGTAATATAAGAGTGTTGCTCCTCACTGCCCGGTAACACAAGGCAGCAACAGACATTACACACTAGATATACAATCGGCAGTGCTATTACGTTTGAGGGTATTAACAGGAGAGACTAGTGGGAACACCAGCACTGTGGTGTCCCGGGGCAGCCAGTCCTCGTCGTCATACATAACCAGCATTTACTTTCTAACGATCTGCATGCTAGTGTAGAGCAAGTGCGTCTGTTGGTTATGTAGGTCTGTGGGATGCAGGTAGAAACAGGCTGGATTATCAGGTAGTCAACAACAATTTGTGGCATCACGCCGAACCACGGGAGTATTATTCTCAAAGCTTTTTACCTGTGTCTATGATGAGTTCCGAGATTTTTTCTACTCCCAGACCCCGGCCCTGGCTCAGGTTCATCTGGTGCTTGACTGGTCAACCAGGCTGTTTACTGATGGATGCCCGCTGACCGATATATCTACCACAGCCTGGTTGCTCTGACACTGTGAAGGTACTTGTCCAGTTTCCTCTTGAACACTTCTACACTTGTCCCAACTGTGTTTCTGATATTTCTGGTAAGATGTTGAATACTCTGGGGCCACGAATGTTAATACAATCTTCCATTATTGTACCCAATGTACCCCTACTTTTCACTGGGTTTATTTTGCACTTACTCTCATGTCTCTCACTCCAGTATATGTACTTGAGGGACAAGGCCCTCAAGTACGTTCCAGGTATATATTATCATGTATCTCTTCTCCGCTCCAGCGAGTATGTTACTGCCTTCCCTCCTCATTATAGCCTGCAATAAACACTATGATCTGATATCATACTACACTACTGATACCATCCAACACTAAACACTATGATCTGATATCATACTACACTACTGATACCATCCAACACTAAACACTATGATCTGATATCATACTACACTACTGATACCATCCAACACTAAACACTATGATCTGATATCATACTTGGCTACTGATACCATCCAACACTAAACACTATGATCTGATATCATACTACACTACTGATACCATCCAACACTAAACACTATGATCTGATATCATACTACGCTACTGATACCATCCAACACTAAACACTATGATCTGATATCATACTTGGCTACTGATACCATCCAACACTAAACACTATGATCTGATATCATACTTGGCTACTGATACCATCCAACACTAAACACTATGATCTGATATCATACTTGGCTACTGATACCATCCAACACTAAACACTATGATCTGATATCATACTAGGCTACTGATACCATCCAACACTAAACACTATGATCTGATATCATACTAGGCTACTGATACCATCCAACACTAAACACTATGATCTGATATCATACTACGCTACTGATACCATCCAACACTAAACACTATGATCTGATATCATACTACGCTACTGATACCATCCAACACTAAACACTATGATCTGATATCATACTACGCTACTGATACCATCCAACACTAAACACTATGATATGATATCATACTACGCTACTGATACCATCCAACACTAAACACTATGATCTGATATCATACTACGCTACTGATACCATCCAACACTAAACACTATGATCTGATATCATACTACGCTACTGATACCATCCAACACTAAACACTATGATCTGATATCATACTACGCTACTGATACCATCCAACACTAAACACTATGATCTGATATCATACTACACTACTGATACCATCCAACACTAAACACTATGATCTGATATCATACTACACTACTGATACCATCCAACACTAAACACTATGATCTGATATCATACTACACTACTGATACCATCCAACACTAAACACTATGATCTGATATCATACTACACTACTGATACCATCCAACATTAAACACTATGATCTGATATCATACTACACTACTGATACCATCCAACACTAAACACTATGATCTGATATCATACTACACTACTGATACCATCCAACACTAAACACTATGATCTGATATCATACTACACTACTGATACCATCCAACACTAAACACTATGATCTGATATCATACTACACTACTGATACCATCCAACACTGAGGAGTACACATTTTGAATACTTTCTACTTAATAGATACCCAACACAAGTACATATATACACTCTACTTTCACAAGGTGGGAGTATACTTGTGGAATACCCTGGGAGGTCAATGATATATTAATGGAATACCCTGCGTTCACTGATACTTTACAACACACCAGTAAACGTTCTGCTCATACAAACACGCACACCCACGCCAGCCAGAAATTTGCCAAACCGGTCGACAAAGTTCAGGCAAGAGCGAGGAGCTATGAATCGAAACTTGTAAACACGACTAGGTGAGTACAACTAGGTGTCTGCAAACACACACACACACACACACACACACACACACACACACACACACACACACACACACACACACACACACACACACACACACACACACACACACACACACACACACACACACACACACACACACACACACACACACACACACACACACACACACACACACACACACGAGTCACAGGGATGTTAAGGAGTATCTCTTAGAAAGTAGAACGACCTAGAGAATGAAGTAGTAGAGGCAGGATCCATACATAGTTTTAAGAAGAGGTATGACAAGGCTCTCGAAGCCGTGAAAGCGAACCTAGTAGCGACCAGTGAAGAGACCCCAGGAGCTGAGACTCGACTCCCGCAACCACATACAGTTGAGTACAAACACACACACACGCATATAATATTTTAAAAGTCGACTAATGAGTAGGATGAGGCAGTGGCAGAGACTAGCTCAATACACAAATACAAGAACAGACATGATAAAGCTTAAGAGAACAGAAATTAGTACTAGAAGAGTAGTTGAGGAAGGGGTCATAAGCCGAGTCTCCCCTGTAGGAAGCACCTCTCAGTGAGTTCAACTCTTGAGTACAATTCTGTGAGAACAACACTTTTATGTACAGCTCTTTGAGTACAACTGTGATGACAGCTGCTAGGGGAACTGTATGAGCACAAGTGTGAGTACACCTACAATACTATCTCTAAGCTACCTTAACATTTGTGGTGGTCACGACAAATTCACATACAGTCTTCTTACAGAGCTTTCTTCCACGTTTCTTCCAGATCGTCTGTTCATCTGACCCTGACAATTACTAAGGTGGTAGTGGCGGCGGCGGTGACGACAATGCGTAATGGCTAAGATGGTGGCAACATGGAATTCGTGACAGCGCTGGTAGAAGAATGCCTCATAAACTAGCCGCTAACACTAGGGAATCTGAAGTCGTTGTACTGCCCCCAGAAAACACTGATACCTAGCCTTTGTTCAATGACTCGTGACATACCTAAGACCAGTTTCCAGTATATTCTTTCACAGCATGAATTCCCTGACCACCTGATCAACCAGACTGTTGCTACCCGCGGCCCGCAGACCTACATGCCCATCACAACCCGACTGATCTGGTATATCTCTGCCTTTTAGTGTCCTGGAGTCTTATACGTTAGTTCGACATATTTTTTTTTCTATCTACTGACAGAAGACGAAGTCTTCAAAAATGGATTTACTGGTAGACAGCAACCATCCAGGGAGGTACTACAGTCTTATTATGAAGCTTGCTTAACGTTTTGCACGTTGGTAGGATTACTGGCCTTTTCTTTCTCTTATTAAGGTGTAAGATGATAGGTAAATCTCAAGAGTTTCCGCTTATATTCAAAAAAACTTTGCTTTCCTGAGTTTCTTAATAATTCTTATTCTTACCTTTGATATACCTTTGAAGAGTTACAAGTTTCACTCCTCTCGGAGTCCGGCCATGGGGCAGGCTCGTCTGGTGCTTGCCTGGTCAACCAGGCTGTTGCTGTGATGAATGGTTTGAAAAACCGACATGTTGAAGATTGAGACACTTATGCAGCATATGGGAATCTTTATTCAGGAAACGTTTCGCCACACAGTGGCTTCATCAGTCCAATACAAAGAGGAAGGCGTAAGGAGAGGAGGAGAATGAGGTAATCAGTCCCTCAACCTGGAGTCGATGTGTCCAGTCCAATCTTGTAGAATGTACATTCTCCACGACTATGGTGCTCTTCGCACCTACTCCTAGGTTGAGGGACTGATTACCTCATCTTCTGTACATAGTTCTACTGTCTTCAAGTTATGTCCTAGAATTTGTATTGATAAAGCCACTGGATGGCGAAACGTCTACAATAAAGATACCCAGATGTTGCACATGTGTCTAAATCTCATCTTGTCGATATTATATACCATTCGTACACAATATCTCCCTTGTTTATGCCCGGGAGATTAAAATCTTCAAGAGTAAAATATTTGGTGTGGGATTTCCTAGCCTATCCAGATAGCTATCTATCTTCCTTTACTGATCTGTGAATTCCTCAGCAGTTGCTGATGGAGGCTTATATACATGGATAATTATCAAATTCCTATTTTCAACTTTAATGCTTAGGATTTCTATGTCACTCGTGCATGTAGGTGAGTACAAATAGGAAGCGCGTCTGTCTCGCGCCAAGCAGATGAAGGATCGAGCCTCCAACACGTCTTACGCTGAATGATCCAAATGTGTTTAGCGCTTAACATGAATTAAACAAACAAAAACTATATCACTCGTAGAATTCAGCACTTCTGTTCAACAGAAAGTATCTTTTACATAGATTCCTACTCCTCCTCCTCTTTATGTTTCCGTCCAAAACATCCGTTGTGTGTCTCTGTAAATGCCCCAAACATGGCATTCGCTTCTGATAGATTACTGATATAACTAACTTTGTTTTTATTTGATTTCAAACCCCTGAATATTTGCAAATATGAAGCAGGAATTACCATTTGGGATGTTTTGGTTTGCTGTGCGTTTCGTTAGTACCACTGGTGATGTACTACCTGGTATGGCCTCTGGTGTACATACCCCTGGTTTCTCCAATACTGACTTTGCATTTGATTGTGTATTCGGCCCTGATGGGCTGAGGTCTGGTTTGGTATTTCCCATTGTGCTGCCCATCTGTCGCATCTGTAGCATTTTCCCTCTTGTCTTTCTTTGGTCCGATCGTTTCTCCTTATGTCTAAAAAAGATTGCTGTTCATTTTCCATTTCTCTGTAGCGCTGCGTTCATTTTACATTTTCTTTCCAACTTAAGGGGCACGTCAGTTCCCCTGTTTTCTAATATGTTATTTTTCCTCTATAATCTACCTTGTCCATAATTGCATCCACCTATGGACAAGGTAGATTATAGGGGAAAAATAAACATGATATTAGGAGAGAGGGGAAACACATGCGCCTCTTAAGAGTGCTGTGAGACTGAACCACTGGAGAAATAATCCCAGGAATCCTTAAAAATATGAGAGAGTGATGCTGACACAGTGTTATATAATTATGTTTATAGCACCCCTGCTTTTCACCTTGTTTATTCAACACTTCTCTGATCCTGTCTCTAATAAGTTACGATAATGGTCAAGTATTTTTAAAGTGCAAATTACAGCAGTCTACAGCCAAAATGTTTGGGAAATAAAATTAGTCAATCTTTACTAATTCTGGTTCACTGAATACATAAATAATGCTTGAAATTACAAACTGTCTCTATTTATAAAGATATAAACTCATGCTGGTTATCTCTGACCTGTGAAGGGAGGACAAATAAAATGAATGAAAAAAGAAAAAACTCTTGATTCAAACTCATAATGCGTAACTGTTTAAACCATACAAACAGTGCGTCATTGTTAAAAAAATTCCTGTAAGCAATTACTTGTTATTAAGGTCATAATCGTTTTCAGCACACCAAAAACCATAGTGAAATATCTTTTTTCTCCGAAGCACAAAAACTGTTCAAAATTCGAAAACCAGTAAATTAAAACATATTTCTCATCTCTTTTTTTAAGAAGGTATATTCAGAGTGCTCTGAGGCCTTAGCAAGCAGTCAATGCCTCAGATATTTACTTTATTATATGCGGGCAGTAAATACTCTCAAGTATGGTCTAGCTGGAATATTTTCGCTGAGAGCAACTGTGAAACCACAACAATATTTCTAGACGAGAAGGCGCAAGAGTTCTGACAATAATCATCAATTACAGAGCTCTGTCAACTTCTTTTCTCTCCCATTTACGCAAGACGAGCCATGGAAGGCGTCACATGGGTGGTTCCCAGATTTACATAATGGAGCTTTGTATCCCTTGTGAATGATGGCTCGCTGTCGTATCCGAGGACATCTGCGGCTTTTAGCTCTTAAGCGTTTTACTGGGCATCTGGCGTTCCCTGGTTGAGCTCCTTAAGGTGAGATCCTCGTGGTGGGACATGCACAGGCACAGTACACAAAGGAGGATGGTCGAATGCAGGAGTAAGGGCTTCACACAGGTGTGATTTTCCCCTGTTGCCAACTTGTTGAATCAGATACACGAAACACTTCAGTATCACAATAACGATACCCAGGTGTTACACATGTGTCTAATTCAACACCTTATCGGTATTGTATGCCATTACTGTAACGTTGTCTCCCAGTTGATAGTTCCTGGGATGATGGACCCCGCGTCATGATCAGTCTGCATTCGTTGCTCCCAGTCCAAAGTAACATCACAGTGCAATTGATAAGGAATTTCCTGGAGGAACTTATCAAGATCCTTCTTGAAGACAGGGGTTTGTTGGTAGTTATCTTACATAGGAAGGGACTGAATATCCTTACACCGTTAAAGGCAGCTTATTAAGGGGCACGTAAGTTCCCCTGTCTTCTGACAATATGCTCACTTTTCCACTATAATCTACCTTGTCCATAATTACTATCGCATTTGCTTTGTTTCGTAAGGTCAAGTCTAGGATCTTTCCTTAATTTATGGTATAACTTAACAAATCTTTGATGACAATTGTGTTGCAGCGGCCAACAGTAACAGTCGGGTTGATCAGGCCCTGATCCACCGGGAGGCTTGGTCGTGAACCGGGGGCGGGGGCACTGATCCCCGGAATACCCTCCAGGTAGGTAGAAGGGGGAACTCACGTGCTTCTTAAACAATCTCTTAGGTAATGTACTTAATGTACTCCTCATTTTCAGTGTGTGAAACAATCCAACTGAGCAGGTGAATGTATATATTAATTAATCATAAGACTGGGACCGGGCCGCGGAGCGATGATCCACGAATTCGACAACAGGAAAATAATTTTTGTATAAACGGACAATATGCAGAATAAACTTTATTGGAAGTACTTATCGCTCAGGGTAGAGCTTTGTCAAGTAATAACTTGATAAAGTTCAACCCTGGATAAAACAATCCTAATGAAAGTTTGCTCTGTATATCACGTCTATATATCCATACCTGTCACCATTACGTTTCCACATGCAGGTACACTGCTCAATAATCCAACGCATTTATCTGTTTGTCTCCCAACAATTACCTCCCCCCCCATCTCTCTCTCTCTCTCCCACTCTATCAACACATAAAATATATTTTTCATACTTTGGGCAGCTAAGTCATAAAGTGGTCTCCCAAGTATCGCGGCTCATAAAAAAAAGTGAATGTGTGGGTAAGGCAAGAGGGAACCTTCTCAAAAATGTACATCTTTACTGAAGGTCGAGCCGAGGGTGGAATGCAGGGCAAGAGCACACCTCTCATTCACCTGCAACAGCTGATGCTCTGACTGCTCCAGCTGAGAGTCAATGTTGAAGGTGTAAGGGCAAGAAGCTGAGAGATTAAGCACGCTGACAACTAATGTCTGGAACAGATTTGAATGTTGAACAAAAGTGCGCAAGGACATATGGTTCTTTAACTTTCTAGCATTTGTTGTTTTTAAAGTCAGGGAGAGAGAGAGAGAGAGAGAGGTGGGGTAGGGTGGGGTAGTCAGACTGTATTAGAAACAAATATTAAAATTTACGTTTTTCCCCACTGATGTATATAAGCGATGGAAGAACCCCCGTGTAACACCCGTCACACGTACATTATTGTTATGGGTTTATTTTGCAATTTCTCCCACATCTCTCACTCCAGCATGTTGTTATGGCTGTGTGCAGATCAGGGACCAGGCCCTCGAGTACTTTCCAGGTATATATTATCATGTATCTCTCTCCCCTTCGCTCCAGTGGGTACATGCTCCAGACTTTTCGGCGTTCCCAGTGTTATACCTGACGATTGTTCGCAAAAAAATCCCCCACGGTGTTTCGATCTCAGACAAAGCCTCCTGGATGATGATCTGGTCATTCAGGGTGTTGGAATTCACGCCATGTAGTCTGATGCAGATACCACAATGAGGAGACGAAGGAGTGAAGCGATGAACGCATGTGAAGCTTGCGTAGTTTACCCACCTCTTGATGCTTGCAGAGGCCTGGTTTAGAACTAGGCTTCAGGTTTCTGCCTCGATCAATTAAGGCGAAAAAAAATGCAGAGCAGACTGGAAAAAGTTTAGAATTAAGATTACAACACACAAATATAGCATTAAAACTTGCCAGGAGTCGAATGCTCTGGTTATTCCTGTAAGAGATTTGAATAGCCATATTAAGTGATCAAAAAACTGACAAAGTTTTCACGTGCAGATTAATAGCTGAACGAAACTCAGACTCAAGTTGTATAAAAATAATAGTAATGATTGTAATTTGAAAGTACATATTACGCAGTGTATTGTAGAGAATATTGTATAAAAAATGCTCCATATATAATGTCAGTTTCCGGGATTTGTTCTGAAACCTGACGTATTATTCCTGGTCAGTTCGAGTTGCTACTAGGAGAGTGAGGTGTGTTTGAAGTCAGTACATAGAGCGCAGCAGCTGGAGAAGGATGTCCTAAGACGTCACGGTTTGGTTTGTATGGATGGTGTTTTTTGTTAAGTTTATACCATAAGTTATTTTATTGATTTCAGTGCTCTCATGTTTACTTGTAACGCCCTAGTGTGCAGAGGCCTGTTTAAGTTTTGGGAGAGTACTTGTACACCTTGCAGAAGGGAGGGGTGTCGTGGAGCCTCTCAGTTTATAAGCATTTGTGTTTTTTACTCACTAGTAGCAGTATGCTAGTGAGTACTGGGTAAAGGTGAACTGGAGTGTGGTGATGTTGGTATGTAGTAGAATAGGTTGTGTAAGTAAAACTAATACATACATTATATATTTTTTTATTTTATTTTATTATCACACTGGCCGATTCCCACCAAGGCAGGGTGGCCCGAAAAAGAAAAACTTTCACCATCATTCACTCCATCACTGTCTTGCCAGAAGGGTGCTTTACACTACAATTTTTAAACTGCAACATTAACACCCCTCCTTCAGAGTGCAGGCACTGTTCTTCCCATCTCCAGGACTCAAGTCCGGCCTGCCGGTTTCCCTGAACCCCTTCATAAATGTTACTTTGCTCACACTCCAACAGCACGTCAAGTATTAAAAACCATTTGTCTCCATTCACTCCTATCAAACACGCTCAAACATGCCTGCTGGAAGTCCAAGCCCCTCGCACACAAAACCTCCTTTACCCCCTCCCTCCAACCTTTCCTAGGCCGACCCCTACCCCGCCTTCCTTCCACTACAGACTGATACACTCTTGAAGTCACTCTGTGTCGCTCCATTCTCTCTACATGTCCGAACCACCTCAACAACCCTTCCTCAGCCCTCTGGACAACAGTTTTGGTAATCCCGCACCTCCTCCTAACTTCCAAACTACGAATTCTCTGCATTATATTCACACCACACACTGCTCTCAGACATGACATCTCCACTGCCTCCAGCAACATTCATCACCCATGCTTCACACCCATATAAGAGCGTTGGTAAAACTATACTCTTATACATTCCCCTCTTTGCCTCCAAGGACAAAGTTCTTTGTCTCCACAGACTCCTAAGTGCACCACTCACCCTTTTCCCCTCATCAATTCTATGATTCACCTCATCTTTCATAGACCCATCCGCTGACACGTCCACTCCCAAATATCTGAATACATTCACCTCCTCCATACTCTCTCCCTCCAATCTGATATCCAATCTTTCATCACCTAATCTTTTTGTTATCCTCATAACCTTACTCTTTCCTGTATTCACTTATAATTTTCTTCTTTTGCACACCCTACCAAATTCATCCACCAATCTCTGCAACTTCTCTTCAGAATCTCCCAAGAGCACAGTGTCATCAGCAAAGAGTAACTGTGACAACTCCTACTTTATGTGTGATTCTTTATCTTTTAACTCCACGCCTCTTGCCAAGACCCTCGCATTTACTTCTCTTACAACCCCATCTATAAATATATTAAACAACCACGGTGACATCACACATCCTTGTCTAAGGCCTACTTTTACTGGGAAATAATTTCCCTCTTTCCTACATACTCTAACTTGAGCCTCACTATCCTCGTAAAAACTCTTCACTGCTTTCAGTAACCTACCTCCTACACCATACACCTGCAACATCTGCCACATTGCCCCCCTATCCACCCTGTCATACGCCTTTTCCAAATCCATAAATGCCACAAAGACCTCTTTAGCCTTATCTAAATACTGTTCACTTATATGTTTCACTGTAAACACCTGGTCCACACACCCCCTACCTTTCCTAAAGCCTCCTTGTTCATCTGCTATCCTATTCTCCGTCTTACTCTTAATTCTTTCAATAATAACTCTACCATACACTTTACCAGGTATACTCAACAGACTTATCCCCCTATAATTTTTGCACTCTCTTTTGTTCCCTTTGCCTTTATACAAAGGAACTATGCATGCTCTCTGCCAATCCCTAGGTACCTTACCCTCTTCCATACATTTATTAAATAATTACACCAACCCCTTATTGCATACACAAATTTTCACTTGTCCTATATGGCAAGATGAGCGTTGCTATTTAAGCGAAGATCGCAAGTTCTGCCTATTCGGCACGACATATATATATATATATATATATATATATATATATATATATATATATATATATATATATATATATATATATATATATATATATTTGTATAGGTGAGTTTTTGTGTCCTTCCTAATAATAAATTTAATATTGTCTCCACACTTAATGTGAAGGTATAAGCTGGCCCTAGAGTAGTTTCTTTTTCTGTTTTAAATAATATAAATGCCCTTAGACTAGGCAGGTCGTTTACCCTTTAGGAGCCAGACTTTTATTTACATTACGCAGCCAAAAGCGTAACAACGTACAAGACTTTATATACTGGATATTATTCGTAATAAAATTTGAGAGAATTTTAAGCTATGGTGACAAACCAGATCCCTTTGCCTGACATGTCGTTCTTCACCTGAAAGAAGTTTTGGCAATCGTTTAACTCATATCTGTGAGGTACTACCCCACTGATTTTACTAAATAAGATCCATATGTGAAGTTCATCTAAATTTGGTGCAACTGACTGATGTGTCAGGTCTTTGTGTATCTCTGTATGTATGTAAGACGCTCTTACTCTATTGTCTTCAATATTTCTTGAGAAAGTGACTAACGTATCAAGGCTAAGCTTGAAATTTTATTTTCATTCAGTTTAGCTAAATTTGATATTGCAAAATTACTTGTTTCTTACGGTTATAATGTATATGTCGTGCCAAACAGGTAAAGCCTGTCAATTAGCAAGAGCTCATTTAGAATTAAGTCTTTTCTAAAATCTTCTGTTATACGATAAAAAATATATATCTTTCATTTATGTTAATGTAAAAATTAATAATTTTGTACCAAAAGAACCTTTGAAAACTTACCTAACCTTATTACAATAAGCTCAATTATTTTAGCCTAATCCAACTAAATGTATTTTAGATACGTTTACAATAATTTAACAATAAACAAACACAATGAAATATAGTTTTTTCGTTAGGTTCTGAATGACTTTTGCGGAATTATTGCATACACAAATTTTCGCTTGCTTTATTCGGTAAGAAGAGCATTGCTATTGAAACCAAAATCTCAAGTTTTACCAATTCGGCACATTATATATATATACACACACATAATATATATATATATATATATATATATATATATATATATATATATATATATATATATATATATATATATATATAAATATATATAAATATATATATATAAATATATATATATAAATATATATATATAAATATATATATATAAATATATATATATAAAGATATATATATATATATAAATATATGTATATATAAATATATATATAAAAATATATAAATATGTAAAATATATACATAAATATATATATAAATATATATATATATAAATATAAATATACATATATATATACATATAAATATAAATATATATATATATATATATATATATATAAATATATATATAAATATATACAACATATATATATATATATATATATATATATATATATATATATAACATCAGAGTATAATCCTTTTATATCATATGTGATAAATCACCGAACGGAAGAGACTTTCAAGATGCAAGAGTAACCATAATAATAATAATTACTACTAAAAGTAAGTTGACATTTTCTACAAGTAAAATTACAAGCTGGATAAAAATAAGTAAATGAAGTTAAAACATTTCCATAAGAAACTAAGAATAAAGTGAACCTCAGAAGGGTTATTAGCCCATGCGAGGCAGTTCCTACTTGTAGCCTCGTTATCACTCGTATATTTGTCTCAACTATGGTGGAAACATTTCAGTGCTTCTGCATAAATTATGCTAAGTGGTAGTTTTGTTCTGCACAACAGTAACCCTATTTCAGAATTAATGTTCACAAATTTCCTTACCAAATTGAAGTTTTCCACTTTGTGTCTTATTATTTCGCATTCTGCAGCATTTTTTATCGGTACAAGTATTTTCAAAACTTTTTTCATGTCCAATTTAAACTTCTTCATACACTTGTACACTTTTATCATGTCACTATTATGTCTTCTGAGAGAATGAAAATTTAGAAGAAAAAGGCACAATATCGTGACGAACAATACACAAATAACGCGCACATAGGAGAGAGAGAAGCTTACGACGACGTTTCAGTCCGACTTCGACCATTTACAAAGTCCAAGTCGGATCGAAACCTAAGCTTCTTTCTCCTATGTGCGGGTTATTTGTCTGATGCAAATTTAGTTTCGTTAGTCTCTCGAGCTCTTCGAGTGTCAGAAATCAGATGCCAACCTTGACCTTCATCGTGATTTTGACGATAAGACACGTGAGAAACACAGCAGTTACCAACATAAAATATTCTCAAAACAACTTCAGGATAGTAACGAAGGGCGCTGACCAATTTCCCTCCGGTTAGGTCACAAGTTCATCTGGTGCTTCAACTCCACACACACAACTTTCTCAACAAACACCACAACTACAAAACACTGCTACACAACTTTCTGAAAACACACATTACAAATTTCTACCATTTCGGTATCATAACATCAGGAAGAGCATCACATTATCACAGTATAATTCACGCATCTATCCTACACTACCACAATACCATTCACCACATTTACACCAAATTATCGTAGCACTATTCACCACACTATTACAGTACCATGTCTACACCAGACTACAATACCAAAGCGAGCGAGCACTCGCAGTATGAGGAGTGAGATACGTAGCGTTGATTAGCACCCACCTTGGGCGGCCTGGTGAGGACAGCCCCACGTGTAGTCAGCGCTGAGCCAAGCAGCAGCGGGTGTTACCTGCAACCACAAACAAAATTATTACTAATCGAAATTAAACAAAACTGTTTACATCAGTAGAGTGTTGTGATCTTATCATGTATAATAGTTACACTAGCTGTTTTCCTGTCACTCAAATGATCAAAAGAAATGTCAATGATTCACCTCAAAATCAAGAGTTTCGGTAAGACCCAAATGGGGTGAGCGGGGAAGACGGGACAGGCGAAGAATAGGGTTGGAGAGGAGTGTTCTTAGTCGAAGAAAAAGTGCTAGGGCTTAACCCAACAGCTAGGCGCTCGTGGGATAGATTGGAGAATCAGGTGTCACTGGCGATGTTGAAGACACGAGAGGCAAGCTCTGCAGGCGCAATCTTGAAACGGTGGAAGGTGATTGGTGGCTGGAGATCGGCAGGAGGCAAGATTTTGAGGTGATTGGTCGTTATGTTTGTAGAGAGGTGGCAGTTACGTCGTGACTTGTGGATATTTCATCATAGCTGTGACCATATTAGTTCCATTTTCCAGTCGTGGAGCCGTTTTGGAGTCTTGCATGCAGATTTTGGTAGGGTGTGGCATGCAAAGAGTACGTAACCTTTATTCGGCGCATGTACACACCCTCATTTACAGGCTATCTCCCCCAACCAGCGAACCAGGTGACTGAGGGTTGACGATGGGGCCCCGTCGTTCAACCAGTACCCAGGTTCCAGCCAATGAGAAGATGGTTTTGGCAATCGCAGAGGTTATGTGGGTACCACTCTCCTGTCTGTCATTGTCATTCTCATTCTAAAGCTGGTTGAAGCACGGTCTGCTCTCTAGTGGCTTCTATTCTGCCTTGCTTACCGTGGAGTGCACTAATACCTATCACTGTACATAGTGTATATAGTGTACATACTTCTGTTCTAAATTGGTGAAGGATAATACAAGTCAAAAGTTTTCTGCTGTGTTTATTTTGCTCCCTTTACACCCAGGATAACAAGCCATTTGGACTCCTGGGTTGTAATACAGGGTAATTTTCATCAGGTGAGTGGAGTCGGCAGCTAAGTCTACAGGTAGGGCAGTTGCAGTGTGATGTTCGCAGCCAAGAGCAACAGTCTACTTGATAGTTCCGTATTTTATGCGATGGACTGCTACAGTTGCATACAACGACAGGTCGAGTGGATTATTCGTGTAGAAGGTGACAGGTTCAGTTGTTCTAATATTAGCTTCTTCCATTTCTTAAGGTAAAGGTTCAGGCGGTTGCGTCTGGGCTTTCTTTGCTAGAGGTGGGCGTGGTGGAGATGAAGGAGCTGATTAGTCAGTTGAAGTGGTGGTGGAAGAAGGTGGTGGCTCCTCATTGGTGGGAATAACTGGAGTGCTCTCGTTGGTAGGATCTGGATTTGAACAGTTGTCATTGTCAAGAATCATGTTCTGCAAGTTGTCAGGTGCAGCAAAGCTGACGACTTTTGGTGTGAACTTCAGAATATCGGCGGAAGAAGGACATTCTGGGAAGATGAAGGGTAGCATGTTGTTCAAAGTTCATTAATGGTCTTGTTAATGGACCCAGGGTCAGCTACGTTTTGCATGTGAGCAAACATCATGCAATAATAAGTTTGTGTAGAAACACCGTCGGGTAGTGGAGAGAAGGAGGTGGTGGTTGGTGGCGTCTGTCAAGTGGCTTGCAGGATCTTCGTAGTGTCTGTCTGGAGCTTTGTTATAGCAGCATAAGTTGGGGAGTTAGTGGCCGTCTTCTTAATGTCTTCTTTAATCTTCTTAGATAAGATCTTACGGACGGGACATTTAGCTGCCAGTGTGTTAAGGTCGCTCTTGCAGTTGATGCAGGTAGAAGCAGTAGTGGAGGTGCAGGATCGATAGTCATGTCCCTCATTCCCACAAGTGGAACAGATCTTATCCTTAACGTGGCATTCGGTGGTGGAGTGGTTATAAGAGTAGCATATCCAACAAGGAGATATAAGTTTGAGTCGTTCTGTTCAATTTGTCGAGGGTTGATGTAATAACAGGAGATTGCCAGGCCGTTTGATAGGGCTATGCGGCCATAATGGTGTCCAGAAACGTGACCATAAACATTGATGAGTGATTAGCGAACTTTCTATCGTGGCCCAATCATTCTGCTCCTCAATGGAAGACCTGAGTTCCTCGGGGGACAGGACCGTGATGATCCTATGAAGACGTTTCAAGAACTCTGATCTTTTAGCCTTCAAGTAGGGAGAGGCAGAGATAACAAAGTCACGTTCGTCAAAGGTCTTCATCGCACTTGGGGTGCGGACTTTCTCGGCCTCCTCGTCATCAATGAAGGTGACGCGGAAGGCTTCCCTCATTGATGCGATGCCTGAGAACTTGACCCGCAGACAGCTTTTTAGGGCAGCCGCAAGTGCAAACTTCGAGGCATCGTTTACTACAGAGCGTATTCAAATAGGATCATTTCATGAAGGAGAATATAGTGTACAGGCTCAATAAAGACACGCCTCATGATAATGTGTACTGTGTATGCTGCCAACGGAGAAATGATTCAACCTTGACTCTGCCATAATTAACAGCGTTTCCCCAGGACAAAGAAGCAATACAAGAGTCGTGCTGGCTCTTGCTGGGCACGTCTTACTTAATCCCTATCATGTCAGGGCTCCTCATTTATCAAAGTCAGGTCTCCTGTCAAGAGTATAAACACCACCACATCCCTCATTTTATTTTGTAACTGTCTTTTTCCTCTCTTTTCTTATTATCAGCTGCGACTAAACGTTCATTATATAATATATATATATATATATATATATATATATATATGCAAAACAACCATTCTGAAAGAATAGAGAAATTCCAAGCGCTTTCGTAACTACTCACATTATCAAGGAACTATGAAAGTAAAGCATCCAAGGAAGGTATATAAGGGGTGTGGCCAACACCTCACTATCAGATCCCACAACGGTTAAACACCTGACGCGCGCCGGCCCAACTGGACAGGTCCTTTGCACAACCACCAACAAACTATTCTACCCAAGAAAATTTTTAAAATTATTTGTCCAGTGTACTATTAAATTCTTCCCAAATTCTATTAATTATAAATGGATCTAATTTATATAAACCAAAGGAAATATTCATATTATTGTCAAAACTGCTTTTTATGAAACAAGATTCAATTATATTCCTGTCGACCATGGACTTGCTTGATACTACTTTCTCAACTTTTTGAAAATCAATTGGATGGTTAAAATCTCTTACATGAATAAATAGAGCATTGGAATCTTGTCCAGTTCTAATGCTATATTTATGTTGTTTTAATCTTAGTTCGAGATTTTTACCAGTTTGACCGTAATAAACTTTATAGCAAATTTTACAAGGAATCTTATAGACACATCCATCAACATTTTGGGGGGAATTCTTTATCAAAAGTTTTTTACTGTATCAAGATTTTTGAATACAACTTTAATATTAAAAGTCTTAAGAAGAGAAGGCATATTAACCAAGTTTTCATGGTAAGGGAGAACCAACATATTTTTAGTTGAATAAGGCTGGTTGTCCCTTGATAATGTGAGTAGTCACGAAAGCGCTTGGAATTTCTCTATTCTTTCAGAGTGGTTGTTTTGCATATTCTAAAATCACCTGTTTACTGTGATCTTATTATATATATATATATATATATATATATATATATATATATATATATATATATATATATATATATATATATATATATATATATATATATTTACTGGGGATCCTCATCCTCAGAGAAGACAATAAACGTACCTCAGGGAAAACTCAAGGTTCTCCCCGGAGGTGTTTGAATATTTTCTTCTCCTACCACCCCCTATATTCTATATTCTATGTGAACTTTATTAATAGACAGAATACTAAAGAGTACTAAATAAGCAGAGCTACTTTTCCAAAAAAAATAAATAATATAATGATTTTTATTTATGGACCAGAAACTTAGAAATCTCACCTAACCTCCCTAAAATTAAAATAATTTTTTTTAGCTAAATTCTGCTATATATAATATATATGTATAATTGGTCAACTTAAATATATTTAATATTACATTAAATTTATTATATATATTTTTTTTCGTGATGCTCAGATCGATTTCTACACGGCAGAAACAAATTTTCATTCGGCTTATACGATAAAGTACACTCTTGCCAAATATATTTTATATTTACATGTAACAGTGATTAAAATATGGATGGACAAGAGCAGTGTGGGTGTAGACGCGCAAGATTAAGATTTACATAAACGATGAGTGTGAACTAACTGGAGTAATCCTCCCACCTTGGATCTTCTGTATACATCAGTTCTTACATATGTACCTATTTACATGCACATGTACACCTATGTTCCGTGTACTTGTGCACCAGATCCGCGTACAGCTAGGGAACTACAAATTGTTAAACTCTTCTGACAGGATACTATCGTCTTTAGATTTTAAATGTTGGTGCTAAATTAGATACGGAAGATAAATGAAAAACAAGTTTTACATGACCTGGTTAATGAGTGAAGACTGTACTGGTGAGTCTAGAGAAAGCCACTTAAGGCACTGGAAAAAACATAAGATGCACATAATATTTGTAAGAAAATCGAATTTAAGTTTGTGAGTCCTAACCAAGGGCGAGTCTGTGTGTGTGTGGGTTCGCTCACCCGTTCAGTTGCTGGCCACACCCAATTTTGCTATATCTGAAATTAATATTCAAGAGAAACATTGCGACTACATCTTAAAACACAATAATAAAAATATTTTATTAAAAATACATACATGAGAGACACCTCGAGGGGTATGGACACTCCGAGGGTATGGACACTCTGGGTATCCATACCCTCGGAGAAAAAATATTGGGATTTATCCTTGAGGCTGTGTGAACAGTCATTTTTATATGAACATATATGCGTCTTTATTTTGTAAAAATGATCCGCAAGGTTTAATGTATACACTGATGGTATGAAGATGTTACAGTACCCCAAAAAAAAAAAACTAGTTTTAAGGAATCCATTACAAATACACACAGGTGTTTGTCAACAATTACATTTCAAACATCTTGACCAGCTCCTCTGAGCTGGGGCGTGTACTCAGGATACAACAAGCATTACTCCTTTCACCTGCATCATTGAAATGCTAAAAGAGAAAACTAGCTGCTATGAGATTCTTAGTTGACCTGATTATTTTTCCTAGCTCATTTAGGAAGTCGAATTCGCTATTTACCCTGATCAGAAGATCTCTGAAACTATAGGAACAAACACGGAATGATTTACTAATATTTATATTGGAAATCTATACTACTACTATCAAATACAACATTACACAGCTCCAACATCGTTACCGCCACCACCACTACGCGCCACAACAATACATTACCACCATCACAACGCCGAAGACTTTACACCTTCAGAAGCTCTTGCCTTACATCTCAACATAAAATATAAACCATTTTCTGTCGTCGGGAAGCTGGCCAGATTTAAGGAAAAAATATCCAATTAGCTATATTAAATATGAGGCAATTAGTCGCCGGAAATAGCTGCAAGAAAATCCTTACTGCACCAACCAAGTCTCCAAATAAAAGCTCCTGAAACAATACTAATAATGCCTGAATCATTTAACAGTTCTCCGTATTCATTATAACTGATAACTGCCAACAACTTTATATATAAACAGACCTACTGTAAACCTGATGAAAACTCGCTTCAAGGAAGCGCTGCATATTAAACGTTTTAGAGGAGCAAAATGCAGAAAATGTAATTATGAAAACAGCAGTAATACCACAAATTTGTGTAATAAGCACACCAACCAAGGAGCAGGTGAAGAAATATAACACAGACCTTGTCTTTAAGACCCCACGGAGGAGGTTACTTTAATCGCTAAAATAGAGTTTAAAGTATTCTTAATGTTAGTCTACTTGCAGCCTTAATATCGATGGGCGTTAAACGTAAGATGCAAAAACCCCCATTAGTCAGCCAGCTTAACGCCCCTAATGGGGAAGAAGAAGAAGAGGGTATGAGAAGGGAGAGACAAGAAAAGGATGAGCTATGAGAAAGAAGAGGGTAAGAAAATATAAATTTAATGCCTTCTGTTCATCTATACATTTTTTCAGCTTTTTTCATTTCATTTCGTTATCAGTTTTTCATACATTCATAAATTTATTTAGTTATCAATTTTTCAAATATTCGCACCAACCTGTTTATTCACACTATCTCCATTATTTACCCAACCAAAACAGTAATCATAAAATTCTTTACTACTATAAGCAAGCCTATAAGTCTCATAAGCTGCTCTGTTACAGCCCTATTACAACCACACCAGAAGTTAACTGAAGACGATTCTGGAGGTTCTCTGTATAGTCTCCAGTTCTGCGATCACTCTTGCATTAAAGGTGTACAATATTCCAGTCTGGTGAAAACATGTGAACTACAGCGTACCATCATTGGCTTGGCATCTCTTGCTTTGAAAATTCTAGTTATCTACCCTATCAGTTTCCTTGCATTTGTGATAGCAATTGTAAGTGGCAGGAATGCCCTGCTCTAAACTTATGTTGCTCCGAGTTGTGTAAATGTTGTGATTCCATGTGTTCAGTAATCTTGCTTTTTAAAACTCTTTAAAAGATTGTGATAATGTGGTTCGCCAGTGCTATCAGTCTATAGCTTTTGCAACTGTTTTGCTGTCACCTTTGTTGAGAGGAGTTATATCCATGAGTTTTAATAATTATGGATGACTCTTTGCATCCAGACTACGTGTGCATTGCATATTAAAGGATGTAATAGATTTTTTTTTTTTTTTTGCAATTTCTGATAAATGTGGAGTTTCAAGTATCTGGACCTGAGGCAGAGTGCATAAGCATACAGTCAATATGATCTTGTAGAGAAGTTTATGATGTTAATATTTTTAAGAATCTGGTACCCAACCTTCTAGGCGTCATAATATAGGAGTCTGTGCATAACATTACTAATATATCCTGGTGTGTCTAATCTTACATAGCCTTATATTCTTAAAAGATAAAATAACTTATCCCTTTGTTTGTTGAAATAATAATCAACATACTGTTATGTTCCATCAGATATTTGCAAGAATAATAAAGGTAACTGCTCAACTTTACTGTGTGGTATTAGCAGAAGCTGAAGACTATAACTCAACCCAAGAGTGCGTGTCTCCGGGTAATACTGACTCTTACTAATTTCTTTACATTTTTTACATTTCTTTACTTTTCTCATCTCCCACGTTCTTTTTTTTTTTTTACAATATATTAATTGAACCATTCTTTTTGTTTTTTCTCTTTCAACTTTTATTATTATTTTATTTATATAGATGATGTTATTATCCTTATTATTATCATCAGTACTGCTTTTTTTCGTCCTAATCTTATTTTCGTGTTTCCTAATACTTGTTTCATTTCGACGTGTGAACGTTCCCTCAGCGGTTTATAGAACACTGAACCCCGAGGTAGCACATCAGGCTGAGTCATAATCACAGGTTGGAACCCTGACATTTGCAACCAATTAATGAATCAGAAAGGCTGCTTTGCCCCCCCCCTCCTGGGAGTGTATCAGAGAGAGAGAGAGAGAGAGTTATTCTCAACGCAGGTGTATGTGGAGTAACTTGTACAAGGGAGCTTTCACAGCGACTGCAGCCTGGCCTTTTAACTCCGGCACTCCGTCACGACATTTTCTCGTTATGCCTGGGAAACTTACCAGGTTGTTAGTAGCTTTCAACGATACAAAGGTGTGTGGATGTCGGAGAGGGAAAAGATGGGAAGGCGAGAGGGAAGGAGGGAAGGGGGCAAACTGGGAAGAAAAGAGGAATATGAAAGGGAGAGAGGGAAATGAGGCACAGGCACGTACAAATCTGTACTTAGGATCCAGTGCTCCAAAAGTTAACTTGCATATAAGAGGGCTAGTGGCCGGCCCTGATTTAGGAAAACATAATCCCTACAGAATGCCATCAGAACCAAGGGAAATATACACTAACATTTCTAGACGTTTATAACCTTGGGGCAGCCAGCCCACAAGTTTATTCAGGTATACACAAATACAGTTACATAGATTATCATACATAGCATACGTGTAGAGATCCAAGGATAACCCAAAAAAGTCAGTGACTTCTCTCGATTTTTTTATCGGTGAGCGTTCGTTTTCGTCGATTATCTCAGAAGTAAGTTATTCATAAATTACAGTTATTACGAGAGTGATAAATTCGGATTAGTAATATTTTATCAGCAGTTAGTGGACAAACAGCTTCTAGCAGTGCCAGTACCCAGCTAGGGCTTGCCATATATGATTTTTGGTAAATATTTTTTTCTCAGTTGTTTGTTGGACTATCTTATTGAAACTTGGGCAATATATGATGGAAAGATGATTCTTAACGTACACCAAAAACTGAAAGAAATTAGACGATAAATAACGGAGCTCATTTCTCAGCCATTATACGTCTCTTAAAACTCTTTAAAAAAAAAAATGTTTACAGCGAACGGTTCGTTGGGTTCTAGAACAGACTCGTGCAATGTTAGTTTTCTCTGTTGTTCAAAGTGTTCTCAGTGTTATTCAAGGTTTTTACATTTTACACTGTGAATTTTATGCTATAATTAACTATTTTTGTGCTTAACAATTTAAAAAAAAAATATTTACATACAGTTCATAGGGGTTTGGAACAGATTAATCGTATTTACATACAATCCAGTGAGGAAATTAGGTTCGAGTCACGACCAAATCGGGTCGCGACCAGAGGTGTGTGTGTGTATATATATATATATATATATATATATATATATATATATATATATATATATATATATATGCAATAAGATCACAGTAAACAGGTGATTTCAGAATATGCAAAGCAACCACTCTGAAAGAATAGAGAATTTCCAAGCGCTTTCGTGACTACTCACATTATCAAGGAACATAGTTCCTTGATAATGTGAGTAGTCACGAAAGCGCTTGGAATTTCTCTATTCTTTCAGAGTGGTTGTTTTGCATATATATATATATATATATATATATATATATATATATATATATATATATATATATATATATATATATATATATATATATATATAGTGCTTAATAAGCCGAACTTGTCGAATAGGCCTGAACTCTCTTAAAAATTTAACTTTTCCAAAAAAAAGAAATTCAGATTGATACATTTTTTCACTGACAATGATGTAAAAAAAATATTTTTTTGACCAAACTTGACTCAGGAATCACACGTGGATATATGTACGAGTGCTTGTCCTTTTTTTTTTAGTGAGCGTTTCTATTTCTGTTATTCAGTTAAACTACTCTATTTTTCACTTGCATTTTGGAGTTTCTCTAACCTCTTTATTAATTTTTTCTCCATGAAGTTTACTTGGTGACTCCCCGGACTTTCGGTAATTCACCTCAGCTAGCTGACTTTCCAACAGTCTTAGGAATTCCAGTCTCTTGGGTATTGGGAAGTGGCTATTTTGTTAGATAATCTTGTTATTAGTAATATAATTATATTACCAGCTATGACTGCAGAGCCCATTGTATATTAAGGAAACGTTCAAGTACCCAGGCCATGGCTGATTTTACAGCTTCATCTAAGCTGATGTAGCGTGTTCTTACATCCCATCGGCCCGAAGTGACAGCGCTGCTAATGGATTATTGCATATTGTATCAATGCTTACTATCTTGTTTGCTGAAAGATACTGAATTCATCCTGTTACCCCTACCTGATTCCTTCTGTGTATAATGTCCTTGGAAAAGAACCCTACTCTAAAACCTGAAGACATCTTACCTCCGACTATATGAAGCCACAGCTCTTATATGAATGTCTTAACCCTTCAAGAAAACATCGGCTGATACACTGGAGTCGAAATAGCTATGGCTACTATCTTCTGTGTCACTAGAACTGAAGTATTCCACCGTGGAAGACTGCTCATGACGGTTCTCCCCCAATTATCTTTCTCATCGTCATATCCAACACAGACAAAGACATATTTCAAAGCATCGTATCAGCCTTTGCAGATGATACTAGAATTTGTATGAAAGTGGCATCCAGTGAGGATACAGCAAATCTCCAGACTTACATAAACCAATTTTTCCAGTGGACCATAGAAAACAATATGATGTTCAATGAGGGCAAATTTCAGTTACTCAGTCAATGGAAAAATAGAAGAACGTAAATCTAGAAATTGAGTATAAAACAAACTCAAATCACTCAATAGAGCGAAAGACCAACGTGAAGGACTTGGGAGGGATAATGTCTGAGGACCTCAGACATTATCCGGGTGCTCTTCACCAACTCCAAGGCCGAGGGACTGATTACCTCATCTTTTGTATACAGTTGTACTATCTTCCAGTTTTGTCCTTGAATTTGTATTGATAAGGCCACTGGATGCCGAAACCCCTACAATAAAGATACCCAGATGCTGCACATGTGTCTTATTCTTGACTATAAACAAAACCATGCCAATTCGAACAATACCAAGAAAACTGCAGAGAGGCGGCGCTAACATTCACATTATACGGTCAACTAAACAAACACTGAATAGAAGACGGAAATCCAATACCAGAAGCAACTTGTTCTGCCCCTCAAGCGTTGGTAAGTTCTTGCTGCCGGTGAAGGCTCTTGATCCAAGGAACTGAACGTATCCGTTCCAACCTAAGTTCTTTCCATTTCCCATGCGTGTTTGGCGCTTCCCCCCTATTAATATACATAAAATTAATAACTCCAAATATTGTGTTGCTTTAGCACACGTTACACTATGTCGATTTTTGAACGCCATAAACATCGACCAAAACATTAATCTAGGTTGCATTACTTTAAATTAAGATCAACCTAAATTTACGTACCGGTACAGTTAATTAAGCACCTAGAACCTCCTGTAACTCGTATGGCGGCGCCAGACACATCATGGTTAATTAAAGAGTTGGCAACTGCACGCCCTGTGTTGAACCTGGAAGACGGGACGCAAGAACACAAATGTTCCCAAGTGAATGGAAAAGCGAGGGGGGAAGGGAATGCAGGCGAAGGAAGACGAGGAAATTAAAGAATGAATACAAGTGGAATGGGGGAAAAGCCACTGAATAGAAGGGAGGAAAATGGCATGATAGAATTTGCGAAGCGAGGCACCGGTAGAGGGAAGAATGAAAGATAAGGAAAGAATGGGGAAGGGAGCAGAAGGAAAAAGAAGAAAAACGAAGTAAAGAATCAAAAGGAAACGATAGGGAATTGAAGAAAATGAACAGGAAAATGGAAAGGAAGTGATGGGGGTGGAATGGGAGTGAGGGAAGGCGAGGGAAGTGAAGGAGAGGAGAGGGGAAGCAAGGGAAGGGTATGACAATCAATAGGGCGGGGCTGGGAAAGTGAGACCACAAGCCTGGGAGAGGGAAGAGCAGCCATGGAATATGGGAAGGGTAAAGTGGATATATACAGACTGAAGACAGGATAGGAAAGAGGATAGACGAGACGATACGTGTGAAGAGGCGAGAGGGTAACAGGAAGACAACGAGAGACTTCAGAAGGGAAAGAGAGGTTGGGAGGGGGGTTAGCAGTGGGGTGGAAAGGGGAAAGTGAGGTGGAAAGGTGTGATAGGGAAGTAAGAAAGGGGAAGGGGAAGGGAAAGTAGGACGGGGGGAGTAGAAAGAAGGAGAGGGAACTGGAAGGAGAGAGAAGTGGGAGAGGGAGGTGAGTAAAAAGTGGGGAGAGTGTAGAGGGAAGTGGGAAGCAGGAGAAAAGCGAGAAGAGAAGAGGCAAGGGAAGAGAGGAAGGGGAGGGAGGGTGAAGGATTCTACAGTAATGTGGGTGATACAAAGAGACTTGAGATCCACGAATGGCTTCAGGAATGCTTAAAAAAAGGTTCGCAGTGGAGGCTTGGATAAGCTCTTGTTTACCTCTGCCTCTATTCTTCTTCAGCCTTTGTCTCTGTTCTCGTACGTCAAGACATACGGCATTATCTGTCGCCTGCTTAGTTATTTATATTCCTACACTTTTTCGTTTTTAAATGCTGAGATTAATGGCTACTGTATTTGGCTTTGTGCAATATAATGATTGTTTTTCAGTCAGTCTTGACACCATACAGTACATTCAATATTTTTGAAGTTGATCAAGAACAATACATACAAGATTCAAATCCACACACACACACACACACACACACAAGACAGAAGGCAGAGAATAATAGTAAAGGATATCAGAATAGGGGAATGACGAGTAGGGTCCCGTAGGGCTCATTATTAGGACACCTACTGTTCGTAATATATGTCAACGACCAACCAGAAGGGTTTGAGTCTGATGTATCACTATTTGCTGATGGTGTAATATTAATGAGAAGAACAGGAGAGGACAGAGATAAGCTCCAGGGAGGCCTCAGCAAACTGTAGATCCAAACAAATGCAAGGTCAAGCGATTTGGAGGTGAGGGCAGACCGGACACAGAGTACAGCATGAACAGAAAGGAGCTGGAATTGTCAGAGTAAGATTAGCAAACCTCCGAACAGCATTCAGTGACTCGAATAAAGAATCCTTCAGAACCTTATATATGACATATGTTAGGCCAAATCACTGGGTCAATCATTAGGCCTGGTATGGGCTTTAGTATGGAGCCTATACCTGGTTAAGCACGTAAAAAAGTTCGATAAGGTCCAATAGTTCACATCCACACTAGTATGAGAACTGAGAGAAATGCACTATGAAGGAAGGTTGAGGGAAATGAACCTGGCGACCTTAGAAGAGAGGACAAGAGGGGGGTAGAAGATTAAGATATATAAAATATTAAGGAGAACTGATAAGGAAAACAATGACAGACTGATTTGATAAAGAGGACCAGGATCAAGGGAACATGGGTGAAAGCTGAAGACAGAGTAGCCATAGAGACCATAAGGAGATATCTCTTTAGTCTCAGGATGATTGCAAAGTGGAACGAGTTGGATGAGGCAAACTCAATATACCGCTTCATTAGTCGATATAAGACCCAAGAGGCCAGAAATCAGAAATGCCAATCAAAGTAATCTAGGAGACGGAACCAGGATCTGAATTTCCACTCCCGTAAACACAACTCGGCAAGAAAACACACCGTAGAGGACAGGGATAACATGATTACGCTAAACAAAATTTTAAAATGACTTAAAATTTTAAAATGACGAGGACAGGGACAGGCTGCCTTTTGAACTGTGAAACACAAGGGCGAAAAGGCAGAGATGGAAGCTAAAAACTTATGAGAAATATGGATGGTTAGTAAAACTTCTTCACTCTTACTGTGATAAATTAGTAGAATGAGCTCCACGAGAAAGTAGAGTAGGCGAACTTCATACATAATTTAAATATTGCTTCTAATAAAATCCAAGAAGGTAGGAAACAACGATTAGAAAAATTCCAATAAAAAGTTTACGAGACTCATCCCAGCACAAAGATAAATAAACTATAAAGAGAGGTTAAAAAGTCTAAGACTGACCACTGCAGAGAAGAGAGCCAAGGAGGATGCTATCGTGACGTGTAAAATTAAATAATAGGGTGTATACTGAAATTGTAAAGCAAAAGGACACAAGTGGAACTAATGTGACATTTTATTGTGGCAACGTTTCGCTCTCCAGGAGCTTTGTCAAGCCGTTACAAACAGTACATGGACACAAAGGGTATATATAGGCTCAGAGTGAGGTGCAATACTAGTGGTGGTAGTAGTAGTAGTAGTAGTGATATAAGTTGTGGTAGTAGTAGTAGTAGTGATATAAGTTGTAGTAGTAGTAGTAATACAATATGGTAGAACAATTAACTCGCACATGAATAAAAGGATATAAAAGCTATTACTTGGGTAACATAAAAATAGGTTAGACAAATATAGACTGGATAGAGGCAGCCTGTTTCAGTGTTCATTCTCTGTAATGTGCTTTGTGTAGTATTAGCAGGAGAGACTATGTGATGGCAGGGTTTACTGTTTTCAGGAGGATTCTTGCTAAGACTTCAGAGATGGTGAAGCTGCCTTTGTTTTGTTTAAAAGTATTAGAAACAGCGATTAGTGCTGATTCAAGGCACTTGCGTCTACGGAAATCAGTTTCTTTGATCACTAATTGGGCGTCCCTGAATTTCATGAGATGATTGGTGGAATTTCGGTGTTGTACACAGGCGTTGTTCAAGTTATTGTTCCTACATGCGTAAATGTGTTCTTTGAGGCAGGTGTCGAGGTTTCTTACTGTTTCACCTACATAAATCTTGTCGCAGCCTCCACAGTATTACACCTCACTCTGAGCCTATATATACCCTCTGTGTCCATGTATTGTTTGTAACGAATTGACAAAGCTCCTGGAGAGCAAAACGTTGCCACAATAAAATGTCACATTAGTTGCACTTGTGTCCTTTTACTTTACATATCGTCGGTAATTCTACCAACATTATTACAAACTGAAAGTGGTTCCAGGCAGCGGTCAAGAACACACGTGGAAACTAAAGGTTCGATTGAGCTATAGGGACGTTAGGAAATCTTTCTTTAGTTTCATGGTGGTATTAAAATGGAATAAGTTAGACAAAGGAGCGGTGGAGGAGAACTCCTAACACGGTGTGAAGAGCACTTACAACAACGCAAATACTCACAAGCCCACCACCAGCCCTCCCATTTACGGCGAGCTGATCTAATTTCCCCTGTTGGTAATGTGTCACTGTGAAGCTGATCCAATTCTTTCCTCTGGTAATGTCACTGAGAAGCAATTTAACTCCTTCTGGTAATGCGAAACTGATCCATTTTTTTTATCTGGTGTCACCGTATAGAATCATATAGATAATCTACCTTGGAGTGCAGTGGTGGCGCGTTCTTCTCACAACCGTAGGTACCTTACCTGGATACCTGGATTACCTGGAGGTTATTCCGGGGATCAACGCCCCCGTGGCCCGGTCCATGACCAGGCCTCCCGATGGATCAGGGCCTGATCAACTAGGCTGTTACTACTGGCCGCACGCAGTCCAACGTACGAGCCACAGCCCGGCTGATCCGGCACTGACTTTAGGTATCTGTCCAGCTCTCTCTTGGAGGCAGCCAGGGGTTTATTGGCAATTCCCCTAATACTTGATGGGAGGCTGTTGAACAGTCTTGGGCCCCGGACACTTATGGTGTTTTCCCTTAGTGTACCAATGGCGCCCCTACTTTTTATTGGGAGCATTTTGCATCGCCTGCCCAGTCTTTTACTTTCGTAGAGAGTGATTCTGTGTGCAGATTTGGGACCATACCTTTCAGGATTTTCCAAGTGCAAATTATGATATATCTCTCCTTCCTGCGTTCCAACGAGTACAAGTCAAGTGCTTCCAAGCGTTCCCAGTAGTTAAGGTGCTTGACAGAACTTATACGTGCAGTAAAGGATCTCTGTACACTCTCTAGATCTGCGATTTCACCTGCTTTGAATGGAGATGTTAATGTACAGCAGTATTCCAGCCTAGAGAGAACAAGTGATTTGAAAAGGATCATCATTGGCTTGGCATCTCTCGTTTTGAACGTTCTCATTATCCATCCTATCATTTTCTTTGCACGTGCTATCGTGGCACTGTAGTGATCCTTGAAAGTGAGATCCTCAGACATTACTACTCCCAGGTCCCTTACATTATTTTTCCGCTCTATTGTATGGCCAGAGTTTGTATTATTATTATTATAATCAAAAAGAAGCGCTAAGCCAGCCAGAGTTTGTAGTATACTCTGTTCTAGTTATCTCCTCCAGTTTTCCATAACGGAGTAGTTGGAATTTGTCCTCATTGAACATCATATTGCACTTATGTCGAACCCTGATAGGCGGAACGTATGGACGAGGCTCCTAACACCTGCTGTAGTTGTTACATGGTAATAAATAGAGTACTTAGGATTTAGCTGACTCTTGTGAGTCGCATCCTGGGAAGAGCCTAAAAAAGGGGCTTGAATAGAATAGGTCATAGTGCATTGTTTTCACGGGTTATTAACCCTCCTAGGTAACTAATCCGAATAGTCTTCTCCCTGACTATCTCAAATGTCGGATCAAGGTACAAGTCTCCCCTTCCTCCTCTTCTCTCTTGCTCCAATAAACAGTATAAGCATTAATATTTTCTCAGGACTGCCTGCCAGGGGACCTGAAGCGCTCTTGAGTAAGTCTTTTTCATTATTCAGATGTAAAACCATAAGAGACTGGTCGCGACTTGCATGCTCCGCCGACTCACAAAAAGGAAGAGATTTAACAATGACTTTATTGTGATCCTGGACATGGAAAGTGAGCTGCTGCCAACCACACCACAACTCGTTCAGCTATTATACTTTCCGTTTTTTTAAACGCAAGTAAACATATGGGAGTTTTAAAATTTAGTAAAATTGGGCACAACAGCAGTATATTGCTACTCCATGGTATATAATAGTTACATAGTATACCTATGTAACTACAGTATAATGTCCAGCAGAGAAGGGAGGGGAGGAGCGAAAGAGTCATAGTTTAAATCGTTGGCACACACACATGCTCGTTATACACTATGTAGCACAGTGTGACGGGAAGCAAGCCGTCTATCACCTCACTAACATGAACACTCTTCCCGCCCCATGCAAACAAAGAAAAAATCACTTTCATGTCGTACAGTTCACCTTTAAACAAAACAAAGCGAGCACAACACAATAATAAATATTCAAACTCATAAATACTATAATTTAAAATGTAAAAGAGAAAAAACAGAAGTATTTACACTTACAACCCATTTTAAATTAATCAGTGATTCAATGGAGCTCTTGACCCGTAAGTTAAGATTATGCACACTGCCACGCCATCATTATTTTAACCCAAGGCTAATGTTAAACTCAAGAATTCGCTAGTCTCCTAACATTATATATATATATATATATATATATATATATATATATATATATATATATATATATATATATATATATATATATATATATATATATATATATATATATATATATATATATATATATATATATATATATATATAAACAGCAAAAAGGTAAAATATATATATATATAAATTCACTCAATGGGTAACCAGCTCAGCTTTAAATCAGCAGCTTTCCGGCTCACCACTCCCCCTCCTCTACCACTCCAGCATCCCCCCTCACGCCACTCCCCCTTTAATCCTCCCACTCCTTTGCCTCCACCAGCTCTCATGTCCCTTCTCACCCACGCCCCTCCTTCACCCCTCCCAAGCCTCTCCACCATAACTCAACTCTTCCTTAACGTCTTCCGGCTCCACCATCACTACCATATTCTCCACAACCATAACACCAGAACCACCAACTTATAAAGTGCCTAAACCACCACCCAAACAGCACTACTACTGCTACACAACACCCCTAGACACCATTATTATACTACAAAACTATCACCAGCACATCACATGATCCAATAAGGCTTCAGGGATCCAGATAGAGGACTGGAGCTTGTGCTAGAAGCTGATCAAGCTATGTACACTCTTCCTCTCCTTATTTCCTTTTCAATGTCTTACCTGTTTCGTTTCTTCAAGTTACCGTAAAGAAATGAAACAGGTAAGATAATTACATACAGTTTGCAAAGTTCTTTTAAATCTGTCAAGTTCTTTCGTGGTTAAGTATCATAATTCACACCTAGAAAATGGAAAATAAAGGCAGAATGGAATTTTTCAAGGCTGCACTTAAAAAATTTTGATCTCCAAGCCAAATTTTGTCTTTACGTATGCGTTTTGCTTTTGTGTTTTTGTTTTACAACTTATCGATATTATATACCTCTTACGCCCACTTGATATACTGGTTACAAATTTACACACTGAAATAACTCCTTACGAGAGCGGCAGGCAGGGTAGTAATTTAATTAATGTTTTCAATAAAAATCACGAAGGTAATGAATAAACTTAGATAACAATATGAGAATCAAGGGTCAAAGTCTTTTCGACAATTTTTCTAAGCTATAAAGTAAATTATCAAAAGGATACCTGAAGTATGCTTTCTGGGATTCAACGCCTCCTCGGCCCGGTCCTAGACCACGCCTCCTGGTGGATCAAGGCCTGATCAACCTGGGTATTACTGCTGGTGCTAATAGACTTCTAATTTAATATATCTCGACGTAGCAGCAGTCTGCCATGTCTGGAAGTACCAGCAGTCTGTTATGTCTGGAAGCACCAGCAGTCTGCCATCAGCCGGGAGGCCTGATCAGAGACCGGGCTGCGTGGACGATGATCCTCGGAAGCACTGATAGATTCTACCAAGATTTATGATTCCATGACTGACTGAGCCTCAGAAAGTGAATGAAAATCGATAAGTGTACGATTGTGGTGCCTAAGCACGAGCAGATGTTTCACCTGATATGTACCTGTGACCGGTTTCCATGTCAGTAGTGTTACTGATTACTTGTGTAGTATACTTAGATAATCCCAGCTATGTTTATAAATAAGTTCCCTGGCTAACTGTGACATCACGAGCCCTTCACATGTGAGCCGCTAGCTACAGGCCTCTCAGTTCCACGCTAGGCATAGACTCGTCAGGCAGGCCCTGGGCATTCCCTCAAGACTCTCACATTATACGCCTCCTAGAACATCCTACGTGTGTAATCTTTCACCTACATCTCCTTGGCGAACCCCCTACGACATCCAGGATTACTCGATCCTTAGCTCTCTAAGAAAATCTTGATAAGTTTCTCGAGTCTGTACCTTATCAGCCGGGCTGTGGTACCTGCGATGGATGGAGTACTGCTAACACCAAGAACCTGACTGATCAGGCAATCAACCAGAAGACCAGGTCTGGTGGTTATAGGGCCTCATAGATAATCACTCCCCCGCCCTACCAGCCAAGAACCAACAGGTAAACCCCTGCAGCCCAACTTCCTCCTTGTTGACTGCCTGGTCAACCAGGTTTTTTGTTAGGTAAAAGGACACATGTGCAACTAATTTGACATTTTACTGCGGCAACTTTTCGCTCTCCAGGAGCTTTGTCAAGCCAATACAAAGACACAGACGGTGAAAGAGCATAAGCACTGCAGCAGGCCTACTGGGCCCATGTGATGGTGGTGGTAGCAGTAGTAGCAGCAGAAGCAGAGGTAACTCTTGGTTGCTGTGTAATGGTGAGGTTGATTATTTCAAAATAAAGAACTGTTGCTAATACTTCTGGGATGATGTTCCCTCAGGTGTAATACCGATCAAGTGCTCAGGACTTGATCAAGTGACTCTTTGATGTCAATGTTGCCAGTTTTTCCTGCCATTTCAGAGATACGCATGAAAAACTAATCTAGAAGCAGCAAATAGTGGAGGAATAAAAAAAAAAAAATAGACTGGATAAGAAAATTCTTAAAAAAAAAAAAAAAAAAAAAAAAAAAAAAAAAAAAAAAAAAAAAAAGCGATTGGACGGGGGGGGGGGGGAGTCCGCTTACATTAACGTTAAAAGCAGATCTGCCACAAAGACAATTAAGGTAACTAAGTGTCTAAAAACCAAAATTTTGCAACACTCTCCCTTCATTCAAAAGGGGAATTAAAAAGAACATGAAGAATTCCTCCAGACACTTCCTGATTAGCCGGACTGTAGTGCTTAAGCTTATTTGCGTGATGTTAGCACCAAGAGTCTGACTGATCACGCTATCAACCAGAAATCCTGATCCGGGAACGGGTGACATGAGCGGTTATTCCTGGAGCTATCAGCTGGCGGCCAACAGCTAGCAGGTGGGTAGTCCCCAGAGAACATGATAAGTAATATTTTACTTTAAAGAACAAATATTAACTGGTTGGACAAGGGTAACTCATTCTGCCTCATTAACACTGCAAGAGAACAACACTTTTTAACACTCACAAAGCTGTTCTTTTCATTCTGCAAGAGAATGCAACGGTGATTACGTGACTGGGTGCGTGAGTGGGTGTATGCGTGAGTATGCGTTGAGTGTATCCGAGTGGGTGGGAACGTAGGTGAATAGTTGGGTGGGTGGATGAGTAGGCAGTTTTTTTTCTGGGGGGGGAATTTGTGAGTGGATTGATGAGTGAAAAATCAAAAGAAAATAAGTGATTGAAAGGGCAACCAGTGGTAAGTCAGTGAGAGTGCGCACCAAGCAGTGAGTCAACAAGCATCGCAGCTATTGAGTGAGAGAAGACACTCGTGCAGAATGACTTACCAAAGCACTCGAAAAACCACTATCCTGCGTTCCCACCTTGCACACTCCTCCCAAGGCAATCACTTCTGCCGGTCTTCGGGAAAAAAAAAACAGAATGGAAAACTTGTGAACTTTTCCACTCTAATAAAGGCGAGGAGTAAGCTCATTATCAACATTTTATACCACCAGAGAATGATTCCAAACCAGACCATTGAAATAACTCTTTGAGTAATCAGGTGGCCTGATGTGACCGGGCCACGGGGGCGATTATCCCCGACGCCACAAACATGTAAACATTCCAGGAACCTTCATCCATTTGAAGCATATCCAACACCGGTGGCACAGTTGGTCTATCTTACCGCAGTCTTCCCGCTTTACCATAGGCTGAATACCTTATCTTAGGCTACCCACATTAATTACCACAGGCCGAATATTTTATCTTAGGCCGCCCACATTAATTACCATAGGCCGAATACTTTCTCTAGGCCGCCCACATTGACTGAAGCCGCTCCAGTGATCAGAACATATCCAAAGTCTACACCAAATTTTGCGGAAAATTCTCTATTTAATCTGTTTACCCTGTTGTATAAAACTATTTTTTACTACACATTTCAACTAAAATATTTATAAGCATTCCAGCCATTCCAACTCCTAAATTCTGCAGCATATGCCACTCAGTGTTCAGGTCATTCTCTACGGGAGAAAATCTTTTCAATATACGAAAAGAGTTTTAGGATGACCATTAAAATTCATAAACTATTTTGGTGCCAAGAATGAAGGCTTTATATTCAGAACAAAACACAGCAAAATCCTGAAAACGAGAAAATCTCTTTGGTAACTCTCATTTAATCTGCAGAAAGTTTTCAGAGTATCAGCTGGAGAGGCCCTAAAAGAAGAGCCAACTTTTAACACAAGACAATATTAAAGGTTTAGTGCTCTCATAGTCTTCAAGTATGGTAATAGGGATACTTCCTTGCTAGTGGCTGTGGCAGGGGTGACCATAATCAGCCACTGTTGCAACTGCTGATTGTGCTGCTGCTGTAGCCATTGTTGCCACTTTTTCTGTTGATGATCCTACTTCTGCTGGTGCTACTGATGAATTTAGTCATGCTGCTATTGTTGTTGCTTCTGCTGCCACTACTGATATTGCTAGTATTGCTACTGCTGCATGTGCCGCTAGTAAGGGTGACGACCATGCTGCCCCACTACCGCTTGTGGTGGTTGCTGAGCTGGTCAAGCAGAGACTAGCCCCACAAACGTCACGTCAATATTTGTGGCCGGGTTTCGTGGCAGTAGTGGCCGCGTCCGGAACTCTATCGCCCGCCTTTGTTCTCAGAAGCGCTTGTTTGCCTCGCTTTAATTAACAACATTCTTATTCTCTTGCCTCTTCTTACCTCTTCAACTGCCTGCTTTACCACCTGCACCAGTTCCAACCATGCTGATAATTGGCTACTCTTATTATCTATTTGTAATTACAGGAAGGGATTATTAGGTATGCCTGAAGTGATACTTTAAGTGATTACTTTTTTTTCTCTTCCTCGAAGGTTGTCGTTTATAATTTAAGAACGCCTCATCCGATCGGCCTCAAATTTTCTACCACATCGATGTGCTGTAAATAGGAAAATGTTGATGCAACTGACATGCGAAGGTGCTCTCTCATTAATTTTACAGAGACCTTTTCTGGCCTTTGTTTTCCGAGCAGTAACTTGAGAAAACCTTTCCTGACTGGTTCCAAACTTTCAACCCTGATATGTTACCCCCCCCCCCCTGAACTGGACGCAATGATTTAATATTCTGCATATTTATCATATAACTTTATATTGGAGATGTTTTCATTAATAGCTAAAATGAAAATATCTTGCTTTATATTTAACCTAGCTTGTGTAAATTAGGTAGGATATATTTAGTTGTATAATTGAATTAACTCTTGTTAACCCATTGTCCGCTTCTTTCAATCACTGGGGAAGCTGTGAGTCACGTGATCACACCCAATGTTGGGGCTCCTGGCCTCTCTTAGGAGACACATCAAGCCCTCTCTCCGGCGGCTGATTCCCTGTCTTAAGGGTCCCTTCGAATTCTCTCTTACTCCGGTGGTTAATTTGTTGGTTCAGCTAACTTAATCTGCATTGTCAGCCCTTGTGAGTTACTTTGTGGTTAGTATTGTACGTCTCTGTGGGTGAGACGGAAATTATTATTCGTTAATCCGTGATACGTGGTTATTTGTGTGTACTTGTCGGTACATATTTAGGTCTTGGAATATGGAAACATCAGTAGATTTGAATTTATAGTCTTATTCTCACTTATTTGTATACATGTTATTGTATTGTTCATATTCTTGAGTCTTTCCATAGTACGTACCAGTCGTTACTTGAGAACCTTAATTATTGAAAGTATACCATATATATATATATATATATACATATATATATATATATATACATATATATATATATATATATATATATATATATATATATATATATATATATATATATATATATATATATATATATATATATATATATATATATATATATATATATATATATATATATATATATATATATATGCAAAACAACCACTCTGAAAGAATAGAGAAATTCAAAGCGCTTTCGTGAGTAGTCACGAAAGCGCTTGGAATTTCTCTATTCTTTCAGAGTGGTTGTTTTGCATATTTTGAAATCACCTGTTCACTGTGATCTTATTGCATATATATATATATATATATATATATATATATATATATATATATATATATATACATATCTATATATATATATATATATATATGCAAAACAAAAATGTGAGTAGTCACGAAAGCGCTTGGAATTTCTCTATTCTTTCAGAGTGGTTGTTTTGCATATTCTGAAATCACCTGTTTATTGTGATCTTATTGCATATATATATATATATATATATATATATATATATATATATATATATATATATATATATATATATATATATATATATATATATATATATATATATATATATATCAAGAGAAATGTAAGACCTTGGCTCTTTATTTTATTTCAAATATTTTAATTCTGTATATATACTCCTCTAGACAACTTTACTAGTAAAGATCTAAAATTTTATCTTATTTAGTTCTGTGTTCATTTAGTTGGGATCCTTATTAATATTGAAGAAGACTATAGAATAGCCTGGATAACTGAAATAGAATATAATCCAACCTTTTGTTACGAAGCCAGAAACAGGCCAGCAGCTAGAAGGGGACCAATTAGTTAACCCTCTACCTTGCTCTGGATTATTATTATTATAATCAAGGGGAAGCTCTAAACTCGTAGGATTATACAGCGCCTGTGGGGAGGGATGGAAAGTATTCAGGGTTAATGCAGGGAACTGGAGCACAGATCCAGTTCCCTAGATCAAGAGCCCATCACCAGCATCAAGGAACCTCCCTTGAGGGGAGCTTGCTCTGGAGACGTCTGTTTTAGTTTTTTTTTTTTTTTGTAACATGATGTACTCTGTCTTACAGGAAGCTGTGGAGTGTTATAGGACTGTAGGTGGCAATTTACAACATTTTAATTCAACCCTCCTGTCTCCTAGCTCATAAGATGTATGCAAATGCTTATTTCTTAAAAAGAATCCTTATATCACTGTAGAGAATTTAAAATAAAATATAATTGAGAAAACCGAAAAAAAAGATAGAAGACTTGTGTGTTTATGTTTCCGGATCTTACTACGTCTTCTTGAATCCCTCTCCAACAGTCTACTACACTACTGTATCTCAGAAGAAATATTTATATTTCTCGAAATCATTTATGAAACCGTGTTTTAGGACTGAGCCATTTTGCAGTATGACATTCATTGTTTTTATTTATCTGTTTTTAAGTGCGAACACAATATTACAGCTGTATATACAAAATTCTGGCTAAATATTTAACATCAGTTCTTTATATTTTACTGTATAAATTTTGTTTTCACGACTCACGAAATCGTAATGACACGATTGCAAACAAACCATACCCCGGCCGGGATTGAACCCGCGGTCAGAGACTCTCTGACCGCGGGTTCAATCCCGGCCGGGGTATGGTTTTGTTTTCACGCTACTAACAAATCCCTAACTGATGAGTCGTGCCCTGGTCCGCTAAAATACTTGCTGCAGGGAACAACAGTCTGAGTAACCAGGCCACAAACCCGGAGGTGTGTTCTGGAACCGAACCTCGGGAGCGGTAACTCATAGAATTAAGAACATGGAGACATGAGAATATTTCAAGGAAGGGTGGCACATAATAGTCACTTCAACATCTGCTACTGTGCCTCGTCCAAGCAAAACTTGACACACAATCCATCATGACACGTTAAAATTACCATTATTTTTATAAAAACATCTGTTTTCTCAGCTACAAGCCTGGAGTGCTTTCTCAACTACCTGGGGAAAGGTTCCTGGAAATTCTGATTGGCCTCAACACGCTGTTGCTGTCGCTGACAAGGGCGTGACAGGTGTTACTGAAGCCGACAACTACCTGACAGTTGTCGTTGACGCAAACAACCGCGTGATAACTCAGATGGTATTATTATTATTATTATAATCAAGGGGGTAGCGCTAAACCCGGAGGATTATACAGCACCTGGGGGGGGATGTGGAAGGCATTCAGGCTTAATTCGGGGAACTGGAGCACAGATCCAATTCCCTAAATCAAGAGCCCCTCACCAACATCAAGGAACCTTCCTTGAGGGGAACTCAGATGGTAATGTGAGAACTACGACTCGTGTGATAGTGCTGCACGCGTGGTAGCACAACTTCAACATGTTATGACGTCAGTCTAGAAATAACAAGCATCTCTCACGCCACAGACTTTTCCCACACCATAAGTTTCACCAGCCTGATCACCACCACCATTCTCACCATCATCATCAAGGGACGCTGTAGCATCGCAACGATTAGTTGAGTAATAGCCGCTACCCCTGCACCACAATATATACAACACTCCACCCTGAGAGAGAGAGAGAGAGAGAGAGAGAGAGAGAGAGAGAGAGAGAGAGAGAGAGAGAGAGAGAGAGAGAGAGAGAGAGAGAGAGAGAGACTCAAATAGCTGGGCTTTACAGGTAAGCCAGCGGTCATACTACAGTGGCCCGTCAGGTAAATACCTGAAGATGATTTCCTCTAACATGGTCTTTGCAGTCCGGCAACAGAGTAGGCCTCCCTGTTGACAGTCTTATTAGCAAGGCTGTCAGTGCTCCCTGCTCTCACCTTCACAACCGAGTCAGCACCTCTACATCTTTAGCAGTGCACGTTGGCCAGGCACCCGTGCCATAAGTCGGAGCCAATGACAGCATCGCCATCACAAAGACTCAGTCTCACTTTCACTGGTACAAGTCCTACACACATCTCACCATCATGAATACCCAGCCTCAGCTTCACACACCTCACTATCAAAAAGACCCAGCATCACCTTCACATACCTCACCATCATAAAGACCCAGCATCACCTTCACATACCTGACCATCAAAAAGACCCAGCATCACCTTCACATACCTCACCATCACAAAGACCCAGCATCACCTTCACATACCTCACCATCACAAAGACCAGCATCACCAGCATCACCTTCAAAAATCACAGGCCACACCAACTCACAGTATCATATATATACTGACAAACACACACAAAACATTATATGTTTCTATATTTGAACTTACAACAGATATCTGAGCTTTTCCATAACACAAAAACAGTATGTGGTCGTCCTGATTAGGAAAATAATGTGAAGTTTGTCTCACGAAAGACTCCATGGAAGGTATCATGACAACCATCACCCAGCTTGCTCACTCCCTCTCCTCTCTCAACCTACCCCTCGCTCTTTCCCTTAAGGAAGGTGCCTTGATGACGGTGAATGGTTCTTGATCAGAGGAACTGGACTTACCCTCCCCTTTCTTGGACTGAACCCGAGTGATTCCCATTACCCAGGTGCTCTATGACCTCTAAGGGTTTAGCGATTTCCCACTTTATTAAAATATAAACAACCCTCCACCCTCCTCCATATTATCCTTTCTCCCCTACCCTTCCTTCACTCTCGTCCTCCCTCATTCATAATACACCTCTCTTCCTTGATCTCTTCGCTTCTCTCTCCCTCCCTTCCAAATTTTCTTTCTTGCAGTTAAAGAAGCAGAGAAACTCGTGGTGTTTCATTTCCGTTACTTACTTTATCAGATACATATTAAAAACACACTACATCCTCATCAATCTCTGCTATCTATGAATTGTGAAATATTTTCAAGTATTTTTTTGTTTTGTTTTTTTACAAAAAAATGTAGTTTGCAATTGACGTCATCTTGTTTTCCCTGTTGATAGTGACAATATATCTTATCTATTTCACCGTATACTCTATTATTTTTATATTTGGTTATCATATCTTTCATCGTTTCTTCATTTTTGTGGGTTACTAGCGATAACCAGTGATTCACGTACTCCCACCACATGCGTGATAACAAGTTACTCATAGAACTACCACCAGATCTTTCTACTGATACCATGTTTTTATTTTTGTATCAAAAATTTACAGTCTTCAAAAGTCCTCCATCATTTAACACATATTTACATTATCTGTCATATATCTAACGTTAAATTATATTCTCCACTTACTGCTTCATTTGCTCTCAAAGTGAAATTAACTGCATAAGTTAACTCTCATATTCCCCTCAAGGGAGGTTCCTTGACGCTGGTGAGGGGCTCTTGATCTAGGGAATTGGATCTGTGCTCCCGTTCCCTGAAATGAGCCTGAATACCTTCCATCCCCCCCCCTCACATGAGCTGTATAACCCTACGGGTTTAGCGCTCTCCCATGATTATAATAATTACTCTCATTTTAATTTCGTGAAAAAATATTTGCTTCTGTAAATACAATAAAAAAAATCCGTAAAACATGATCGGTTCTCAAGAGTTTTTCAACCCTGGCAGCCCGGCCTGAGACCAGAATTTCTTACTGACTGCCTCATTAAATAGATGTTAAAAACACTGCCGAGGTAAGAACAGGTTAATACCAATAGACTGGGAATAAAACACATGCTCAGTCAAGACATTTATTGTATTTAGGATTAATACACAAGTGGCGAAGCATCTCTTCAATAAGTGTCTTGATTTTGCAAATATGTGTTATTGACATAATTATCAGAGTAAGTAATGCTCCAAAAGTTCACTTATACAATGTATTCGTCCGACTATTTTTATCCTTTATTGTAGGTTTTAAAATCATGGATTTGGTGAGAAATTCTATCGAAAGTTTTACTGCATTTTAATCCCAGGAAAAGTCGGCTCATCTGTCTAGAACAGGATATAAATGGCATAGATGAGTAAGATCCATAAGGTCAAGTCATACGTTTGTCTATGTACGGTACTTGTTTATGGTTAAAGAGATCATCGCTTAATGGCCTCTTAGGTTTATGGCCTGATCGGTCAGGCTATTGTTCACATCATGCAGAGCGACATAGGTATCACAGCCTTGTTGATCAAGACATACCTGGAGAAACTTGTCAATTTCCTCCTTTAAGACAGGGCGAGTGTTGAAAAGCCTTGGACCCTTTACACTTATTGAGTTATCTCTTAGTGTATTTTTGTACAATCGATTTACATTTTGTAATCTTGTATCATCTACCTTGTCTTCGATCCATTCTCGTAAAGGATTATGTCAGTGTGCAGATTTTGAACCAACCTCTCCAGAATTTTCCAGATGTAAATTATGATATATCTATTCAGAAAGTACTGTCTTAATGAGTTTAGACATTCCCAATAATATAGATGTTTGAATGAATTAATAAGAGCAGTGAAAGTTCTTCGTACATTCACGAGTTCTTCAATTTCGCCTGCCTTAAATATGGCTGTAAGAGTACAGGAATACTGCAGTCACGACACTACGAATGACTTAAAGTATCACCATTGGTTTGGCATCTATTGATTTGAAGGTTCTTGTTATCCAGCGTATCTTCTTGAGGGAGTCACGGAGCGATTACAACTCACGGACCTTTGTGTTGAGAGAAGAGTCGTGACTCTCGTGCCACCCACTGCAAGGCACTTTTACACAAAGAACAAGTATTGCATAATGATCAATTATTTTTTAACAAAAACTTACAAATGCGAATATATGGACACTTGTTAAAAAAATATATGACAGTGTCACACTTGCTACTCTACTTTTCAGCATTCTACTATCTTAAGAAAACTGGAAAACACCATCATATTAACTCATACATTCGTCTTAAATATAAACTTATATTCACAAATAACGTCGACTTGGTACGGATTATAATGGTATTATAAACATGAAACTCCATCTACAATCTATTCAAAGACCGGAGGTGCGCGCGCACCCACCCACCCACCAACACACACATACACACACACACACACACACACACACACACACACACACACACACACACACACACACACACACACACCACTCGAGGCAGAACAATGCATATCACCAGCGTTGCTTTCCTACATACATTGCTAATTTTTTTAAACAAAAAGTATTACCAATTAAAATTAATACACACAGGCTCACAACATTCACATAACCCAGGTCAATATTAGTTGACCGCAGGACACGTTTGCTTCTCGCAACTACAAAATCACTAAGTATTGTACAAACACGGTATCGATCATGGCGTAATGG